>NW_027208432.1:0-60684 GCF_027789765.1 Dendropsophus ebraccatus | reverse complement strand
GCGGGGCTTACCGGCTTAAGCCCGGTACAGTCGGCAAACTTGCAGTGCATTGCATAGCGTCGGTGCCGGGGGCGGGGCTTACCGCGATGGGGCGGGGCTTACCGGCTTAAGCCCGGTACAGATGGAAACATGCAGTGCATTGCATAGCGTCGGTGCCGGGGGCGGGGCTTACCGCGATGGGGCGGGGCTTACCGGCTTAAGCCCGGTACAGTCGGCAACTTGCAGTGCATTGCATAGCGTCGGTGCGGGGGCGGGGCTTACCGCGATGGGGCGGGGCTTACCGGCTTAAGCCCGGTACAGATGGAAACATGCAGTGCTTGCATAGCGTCGGTGCCGGGGGAGGGGCTTACGGCGATGGGGGTTGGGCTTACCGGCTTAAGCCCGGTACAGTCGGCAACATACAGTGCATTGCATAGCGTCGTGCCGGGGGCGGGGCTTACCGCGATTGGGGCGGGGCTTACCGCGTCCATGCCCGGTACAGTGTGCAACTATGGCAACATGCAATGCTTACTGTCACCTTTTCAGCAGACGCAACCCATCATTTCCTTTGGCGCTGAAGCGGCTGCTACTTCTCATGGCATAGCACCGCCACTTGTTTTTTAAACATGCCCCCATTCAAATGGCATCGGAGTAAAGGCAGCACGGTGGCTCAGTGGCTAGCACAGTAGCCTTGCAGCGCTGGGGTCCTGGGTTCAAATCCCACTAAGGGCAACATCTGCAAAGTGTATGTTCTCTCTGTGTTTGCGTGGGTTTCGTCTGGGTACTCCGGTTTCCTCTCACACCCAAAAACAACATTAAATATAAAAAAACAAATTGCATTGCAGTGCATTACATAGCATTGGGTTGGCGCAGGGGGCGTGGCTTAACCGGCGTAAGCCTGGTACGGTTGGCCACGTGCATTGGGTGGGGGTGTGGCTTACCGGCTTAAGCTCGGTACAGTTGACAACATGCAATGCTTACTGCCACCTCTTCAGCAGACGCAACACTTCGTTACCTTTCGCGCTGGGGCCACTGTTACTTTTCAAGGCACCGCCATTTGTTTTATTAAACATGATCCCGTGATGGGGGCGGGGCTTACCGGCTTAAGCCCGGTACAGTCGGCAACTTACAGTGCATTGCATAGCCTCGGTGCCGGGGGGCGGGGCTTACCGTGATGGGGCGGGGCTTACCGGCTTAAGCCCGGTACAGTCGGCAACTTGCAGTGCATTGCATAGCGTCGGTGCCGGGGGCGGGGGCTTACAGCGATGGGGCGGGGCTTACCGGCTTAAGCCCGGTACAGTCGGCAACTTGCAGTGCATTGCATAGCGTCGGTGCGGGGGGCGGGGCTTACCGCGATGGGGCGGGGCTTACCGGCTTAAGCCCGGTACAGTCGGCAACTTGCAGTGCATTGCATAGCGTCGGTGCGGGGGGCGGGGGCTTACCGCGATGGGGCGGGGCTTACCGGCTTAAGCCCGGTACAGTCGGCAACTTGCAGTGCATTGCATAGCGTCGGTGCGGGGGGCGGGGCTTACCGCGATGGGGCGGGGCTTACCGGCTTAAGCCCGGTACAGTCGGCAACTTGCAGTGCATTGCATAGCGTCGGTGCCGGGGGCGGGGCTTACCGCGATGGGGCGGGGCTTACCGGCTTAAGCCCGGTACAGATGGAAACATGCAGTGCATTGCATAGCGTCGGTGCCGGGGGCGGGGCTTACGGCGATGGGGGGTTGGGCTTACCGGCTTAAGCCCGGTACAGTCGGCAACATACAGTGCATTGCATAGCGTCGTGCCGGGGGCGGGGCTTACCGCGATTGGGGCGGGGCTTACCGCGTCATGCCCGGTACAGTGTGCAACTATGGCAACATGCAATGCTTACTGTCACCTTTTCAGCAGACGCAACCCATCATTTCCTTGGCGCTGAAGCGGCTGCTACTTCTCATGGACATAGCAACCGCCACTTGTTTTTTTAAACATGCCCCCATTCAAATGGCATCGGGAGTAAAGGCAGCACGGTGGCTCAGTGGTTTAGCACAGTAGCCTTGCAGCGCTGGGGTCCTGGGTTCAAATCCCAACTAAGGGCAACATCTGCAAAGTGTATGTTCTCTCTGTGTTTGCGTGGGTTTCGTCTGGTACTCCGGTTTCCTCTCACACCCAAAAACAAACATTAAAATATCAAAAAAACAAATTGTCATTGCAGTGCATTACATAGCATTGGGTTGGCGCAGGGGGCGTGGCTTACCGGCGTAAGCCCGGTACAGTTGACAACATGCAATGCTTACTGCCACCTCTTCAGCAGACGCAACACTTCGTTACCTTTCGCGCTGGGGCCACTGTTACTTTTCAAGGCACCGCCATTTGTTTTATTAAACTGATCCGTGATGGGGGGGCGGGCTTACCGGCTTAAGCCCGGTACAGTCGGCAAACTTACAGTGCATTGCATAGCCTCGGTGCCGGGGGCGGGGCTTACCGCGATGGGGCGGGGCTTACCGGCTTAAGCCCGGTACAGTCGGCAACTTGCAGTGCATTGCATAGCGTCGGTTGCCGGGGGCGGGGCTTACCGCGTTGGGGCGGGGCTTACCGGCTTAAGCCCGGTACAGTCGGCAACTTGCAGTGCATTGCATCGCGTCGGTGCGGGGGGCGGGGCTTACCGCGATGGGGCGGGGCTTACCGGCTTAAGCCCGGTACAGTCGGCAACTTGCAGTGCATTGCATAGCGTCGGTGCGGGGGGCGGGGCTTACCGCGATGGGGCGGGGCTTACCGGCTTAAGCCCGGTACAGTCGGCAACTTGCAGTGCATTGCATAGCGTCGGTGCGGGGGGCGGGGCTTACCGCGATGGGGCGGGGCTTACCGGCTTAAGCCCGGTACAGTCGGCAACTTGCAGTGCATTGCATAGCGTCGGTGCCGGGGGGCGGGGCTTACCGCGATGGGGCGGGGCTTACCGGCTTAAGCCCGGTACAGATGGAAACATGCAGTGCATTGCATAGCGTCGGTGCCGGGGGAGGGGGCTTACGGCGATGGGGGTTGGGCTTACCGGCTTAAGCCCGGTACAGTCGGCAACATACAGTGCATTGCATAGCGTCGTGCCGGGGGCGGGGCTTACCGCGATTGGGGCGGGGCTTACCGCGTCATGCCCGGTACAGTGTGCAACTATGGCAACATGCAATGCTTACTGTCACCTTTTCAGCAGACGCAAACCCATCATTTCCTTTGGCGCTGAAGCGGCTGCTACTTCTCATGGCATAGCACCGCCACTTGTTTTTTAAACATGCCCCCATTCAAATGGCATCGGAGTAAAGGCAGCACGGTGGCTCAGTGGTTAGCACAGTAGCCTTGCAGCGCTGGGGTCCTGGGTTCAAATCCCACTAAGGGCAACATCTGCAAAGTGTATGTTCTCTCTGTGTTTGCGTGGGTTTCGTCTGGGTACTCCGGTTTCCTCTCACACCCAAAAACAAACATTAAATATAAAAAAAACAAATTGCATTGCAGTGCATTACATAGCATTGGGTTGGCGCAGGGGGCGTGGCTTGGCCACGTGCATTGGGTGGGGGTGTGGCTTACCGGCTTAAGCTCGGTACAGTTGACAACATGCAATGCTTACTGCCACCTCTTCAGCAGACGCAACACTTCGTTACCTTTCGCGCTGGGGCCACTGTTACTTTTCAAGGCACCGCCATTTGTTTTATTAAACATGATCCCGTGATGGGGGCGGGGCTTACCGGCTTAAGCCCGGTACAGTCGGCAACTTACAGTGCATTGCATAGCGTCGGTGCCGGGGGCGGGGCTTACCGCGATGGGGCGGGGCTTACCGGCTTAAGCCCGGTACAGTTGGCAACTTGCAGTGCATTGCATAGCGTCGTGCGGGGGGCGGGGCTTACCGCGATGGGGCGGGGCTTACCGGCTTAAGCCCGGTACAGTCGGCAACTTGCAGTGCATTGCAAGTACGGCTTGCGCGGTCGTGACGGGGGGACGGAGGCCTTACCGCAATGGTTGGGGCGGGGGTGCTTAGCACCGGCCTTAAAGTAATAAGCCCGGAGTACACGTTGCGCGTGCACAACCTTGCAAAGTGCTGCTTATAGTGGGCTTTCCGTCGTGCGGGGGGGCGGGCATTGCACCGCAGATGGGTGCGAAGGGGCTTACGGCTTAAGCCCGGTACAGTCGCAACTTGCAGTGCTTGCCATAGCGCGGTGCGGGGGGCGGGAGCTTACCGGCTTAAGCCCGGTACAGTCGGCAACTTGCAGTGCATGCATAGCGTCGTGCGGGGGCGGGGCTTACCGCGATGGGGCGGGGCTTACCGGCTTAAGCCCGGTACAGTCGGCAACTTGCAGTGCTTGCATAGCGTCGGTGCCGGGGGCGGGCTTACCGCGATGGGGCGGGGCTTACCGCTTAAGCCCGGTACAGTCGGCAACTTGCAGTGCATTGCATAGCGTCGGTGCGGGGGGCGGGGCTTACCGCGATGGGGCGGGGCTTACCGGCTTAAGCCCGGTACAGTCGGCAACTTGCAGTGCATTGCATAGCGTCGGTGCGGGGGCGGGGCTTACCGCGATGGGGCGGGGCTTACCGGCTTAAGCCCGGTACAGATCGGCAACATTGCAGTGCATTGCATAGCGTCGGTGCGGGGGGCGGGGCTTACCGCGATGGGGCGGGGCTTACCGGCTTAAGCCCGGTACAGTCGGCAACTTGCAGTGCATTGCATAGCGTCGGTGCCGGGGGCGGGGCTTACCGCGATGGGGCGGGGCTTACCGGCTTAAGCCCGGTACAGATGGAAACATGCAGTGCATTGCATAGCGTCGGTGCCGGGGGAGGGGCTTACGGCGATGGGGGTTGGGCTTACCGGCTTAAGCCCGGTACAGTCGGCAACATACAGTGCATTGCATAGCGTCGTGCCGGGGGCGGGGCTTACCGCGATTGGGGCGGGGCTTACCGCGTCATGCCCGGTACAGTGTGCAACTATGGCAACATGCAATGCTTACTGTCACCTTTTCAGCAGACGCAACCCATCATTTCCTTTGGCGCTGAAGCGGCTGCTACTTCTCATGGCATAGCACCGCCACTTGTTTTTTAAACATGCCCCCATTCAAATGGCATCGGAGTAAAGGCAGCACGGTGGCTCAGTGGCTAGCACAGTAGCCTTGCAGCGCTGGGGTCCTGGGTTCAAATCCCACTAAGGGCAACATCTGCAAAGTGTATGTTCTCTCTGTGTTTGCGTGGGTTTCGTCTGGGTACTCCGGTTTCCTCTCACACCCAAAAACAAACATTAAATATAAAAAAAACAAATTGCATTGCAGTGCATTACATAGCATTGGGTTGGCGCAGGGGGCGTGGCTTACCGGCGTAAGCCTGGTACGGTTGGCCACGTGCATTGGGTGGGGGTGTGGCTTACCGGCTTAAGCTCGGTACAGTTGACAACATGCAATGCTTACTGCCACCTCTTCAGCAGACGCAACACTTCGTTACCTTTCGCGCTGGGGCCACTGTTACTTTTCAATGCACCGCCATTTGTTTTATTAAACATGATCCCGTGATGGGGGCGGGGCTTACCGGCTTAAGCCCGGTACAGTCGGCAACTTACAGTGCATTGCATAGCCTCGGTGCCGGGGGCGGGGCTTAGCGCTGATGGGGCGGGGCTTACCGGCTTAAGCCCGGTACAGTCGGCAACTTGCAGTGCATTGCATAGCGTCGGTGCCGGTGGCGGGGCTTACAGCGATGGGGCGGGGCTTACCGGCTTAAGCCCGGTACAGTCGGCAACTTGCAGTGCATTGCATAGCGTCGGTGCGGGGGGCGGGGCTTACCGCGATGGGGCGGGGCTTACCGGCTTAAGCCCGGTACAGTCGGCAACTTGCAGTGCATTGCATAGCGTCGGTGCGGGGGGCGGGGCTTACCGCGATGGGGCGGGGCTTACCGGCTTAAGCCCGGTACAGTCGGCAACTTGCAGTGCATTGCATAGCGTCGGTGCGGGGGGCGGGGCTTACCGCGATGGGGCGGGGCTTACCGGCTTAAGCCCGGTACAGTCGGCAACTTGCAGTGCATTGCATAGCGTCGGTGCCGGGGGCGGGGCTTACCGCGATGGGGCGGGGCTTACCGGCTTAAGCCCGGTACAGATGGAAACATGCAGTGCATTGCATAGCGTCGGTGCCGGGGGAGGGGCTTACGGCGATGGGGGTTGGGCTTACCGGCTTAAGCCCGGTACAGTCGGCAACATACAGTGCATTGCATAGCGTCGTGCCGGGGGCGGGGCTTACCGCGATTGGGGCGGGGCTTACCGCGTCATGCCCGGTACAGTGTGCAACTATGGCAACATGCAATGCTTACTGTCACCTTTTCAGCAGACGCAACCCATCATTTCCTTTGGCGCTGAAGCGGCTGCTACTTCTCATGGCATAGCACCGCCACTTGTTTTTTAAACATGCCCCCATTCAAATGGCATCGGAGTAAAGGCAGCACGGTGGCTCAGTGGTTAGCACAGTAGCCTTGCAGCGCTGGGGTCCTGGGTTCAAATCCCACTAAGGGCAACATCTGCAAAGTGTATGTTCTCTCTGTGTTTGCGTGGGTTTCGTCTGGGTACTCCGGTTTCCTCTCACACCCAAAAACAAACATTAAATATAAAAAAAACAAATTGCATTGCAGTGCATTACATAGCATTGGGTTGGCGCAGGGGGCGTGGCTTACCGGCGTAAGCCTGGTACGGTTGGCCACGTGCATTGGGTGGGGTGTGGCTTACCGGCTTAAGCTCGGTACAGTTGACAACATGCAATGCTTACTGCCACCTCTCAGCAGACGCAACACTTCGTTACCTTTCGCGCTGGGGCCACTGTTACTTTTCAAGGCACCGCCATTTGTTTTATTAAACATGATCCCGTGATGGGGGCGGGGCTTACCGGCTTAAGCCCGGTACAGTCGGCAACTTACAGTGCATTGCATAGCGTCGGTGCCGGGGGCGGGGCTTACCGCGATGGGGCGGGGCTTACCGGCTTAAGCCCGGTACAGTCGGCAACTTGCAGTGCATTGCATAGCGTCGGTGCCGGGGGCGGGGCTTACAGCGATGGGGCGGGGCTTACCGGCTTAAGCCCGGTACAGTCGGCAACTTGCAGTGCATTGCATAGCGTCGGTGCGGGGGGCGGGGCTTACCGCGATGGGGCGGGGCTTACCGGCTTAAGCCCGGTACAGTCGGCAACTTGCAGTGCATTGCATAGCGTCGGTGCGGGGGGCGGGGCTTACCGCGATGGGGCGGGGCTTACCGGCTTAAGCCCGGTACAGTCGGCAACTTGCAGTGCATTGCATAGCGTCGGTGCGGGGGGCGGGGCTTACCGCGATGGGGCGGGGCTTACCGGCTTAAGCCCGGTACAGTCGGCAACTTGCAGTGCATTGCATAGCGTCGGTGCCGGGGGGCGGGGCTTACCGCGATGGGGCGGGGCTTACCGGCTTAAGCCCGGTACAGATGGAAACATGCAGTGCATTGCATAGCGTCGGTGCCGGGGGAGGGGCTTACGGCGATGGGGGTTGGGCTTACCGGCTTAAGCCCGGTACAGTCGGCAACATACAGTGCATTGCATAGCGTCGTGCCGGGGGCGGGGCTTACCGCGATTGGGGCGGGGCTTACCGCGTCATGCCCGGTACAGTGTGCAACTATGGCAACATGCAATGCTTACTGTCACCTTTTCAGCAGACGCAACCCATCATTTCCTTTGGCGCTGAAGCGGCTGCTACTTCTCATGGCATAGCACCGCCACTTGTTTTTTAAACATGCCCCCATTCAAATGGCATCGGAGTAAAGGCAGCACGGTGGCTCAGTGGTTAGCACAGTAGCCTTGCAGCGCTGGGGTCCTGGGTTCAAATCCCACTAAGGGCAACATCTGCAAAGTGTATGTTCTCTCTGTGTTTGCGTGGGTTTCGTCTGGGTACTCCGGTTTCCTCTCACACCCAAAAACAAACATTAAATATAAAAAAAACAAATTGCATTGCAGTGCATTACATAGCATTGGGTTGGCGCAGGGGGCGTGGCTTACCGGCGTAAGCCCTGGTACGGTTGGCCACGTGCATTGGGTGGGGGTGTGGCTTACCGGCTTAAGCTCGGTACAGTTGACAACATGCAATGCTTACTGCCACCTCCTCAGCAGACGCAACACTTCGTTACCTTTTGCGCTGGGGCCACTGTTACTTTTCAAGGCACCGCCATTTGTTTTATTAAACATGATCCCGTGATGGGGGCGGGGCTTACCGGCTTAAGCCCGGTACAGTCGGCAACTTACAGTGCATTGCATAGCGTCGGTGCCGGGGGCGGGGCTTACCGCGATGGGGCGGGGCTTACCGGCTTAAGCCCGGTACAGTCGGCAACTTGCAGTGCATTGCATAGCGTCGGTGCCGGGGGCGGGGCTTACAGCGATGGGGAGGGGGCTTACCGGCTTAAGCCCGGTACAGTCGGCAACTTGCAGTGCATTGCATAGCGTCGGTGCGGGGGGGCGGGGCTTACCGCGATGGGGCGGGGCTTACCGGCTTAAGCCCGGTACAGTCGGCAACTTGCAGTGCATTGCATAGCGTCGGTGCGGGGGGCGGGGCTTACCGCGATGGGGCGGGGCTTACCGGCTTAAGCCCGGTACAGTCGGCAACTTGCAGTGCATTGCATAGCGTCGGTGCGGGGGGCGGGGCTTACCGCGATGGGGCGGGGCTTACCGGCTTAAGCCCGGTACAGTCGGCAACTTGCAGTGCATTGCATAGCGTCGGTGCCGGGGGCGGGGCTTACCGCGATGGGGCGGGGCTTACCGGCTTAAGCCCGGTACAGATGGAAACATGCAGTGCATTGCATAGCGTCGGTGCCGGGGGAGGGGCTTACGGCGATGGGGGTTGGGCTTACCGGCTTAAGCCCGGTACAGTCGGCAACATACAGTGCATTGCATAGCGTCGTGCCGGGGGCGGGGCTTACCGCGATTGGGGCGGGGCTTACCGCGTCATGCCCGGTACAGTGTGCAACTATGGCAACATGCAATGCTTACTGTCACCTTTTCAGCAGACGCAACCCATCATTTCCTTTGGCGCTGAAGCGGCTGCTACTTCTCATGGCATAGCACCGCCACTTGTTTTTTAAACATGCCCCCATTCAAATGGCATCGGAGTAAAGGCAGCACGGTGGCTCAGTGGCTAGCACAGTAGCCTTGCAGCGCTGGGGTCCTGGGTTCAAATCCCACTAAGGGCAACATCTGCAAAGTGTATGTTCTCTCTGTGTTTGCGTGGGTTTCGTCTGGGTACTCCGGTTTCCTCTCACACCCAAAAACAAACATTAAATATAAAAAAAACAAATTGCATTGCAGTGCATTACATAGCATTGGGTTGGCGCAGGGGGCGTGGTTGGCACGTGCATTGGTGGGGGTGTGGCTTACCGGCGTAAGCTCGGTACAGTTGACAACATGCAATGCTTACTGCCACCTCTTCAGCAGACGCAACACTTCGTTACCTTTCGCGCTGGGGCCACTGTTACTTTTCAAGGCACCGCCATTTGTTTTATTAAACATGATCCCGTGATGGGGGCGGGGCTTACCGGCTTAAGCCCGGTACAGTCGGCAACTTACAGTGCATTGCATAGCCTCGGTGCCGGGGGCGGGGCTTACCGCGATGGGGCGGGGCTTACCGGCTTAAGCCCGGTACAGTCGGCAACTTGCAGTGCATTGCATAGCGTCGGTGCCGGGGGCGGGGCTTACAGCGATGGGGCGGGGCTTACCGGCTTAAGCCCGGTACAGTCGGCAACTTGCAGTGCATTGCATAGCGTCGGTGCGGGGGGCGGGGCTTACCGCGATGGGGCGGGGCTTACCGGCTTAAGCCCGGTACAGTCGGCAACTTGCAGTGCATTGCATAGCGTCGGTGCGGGGGGCGGGGCTTACCGCGATGGGGCGGGGCTTACCGGCTTAAGCCCGGTACAGTCGGCAACTTGCAGTGCATTGCATAGCGTCGGTGCGGGGGGCGGGGCTTACCGCGATGGGGCGGGGCTTACCGGCTTAAGCCCGGTACAGTCGGCAACTTGCAGTGCATTGCATAGCGTCGGTGCCGGGGGCGGGGCTTACCGCGATGGGGCGGGGCTTACCGGCTTAAGCCCGGTACAGATGGAAACATGCAGTGCATTGCATAGCGTCGGTGCCGGGGGAGGGGCTTACGGCGATGGGGGTTGGGCTTACCGGCTTAAGCCCGGTACAGTCGGCAACATACAGTGCATTGCATAGCGTCGTGCCGGGGGCGGGGCTTACCGCGATTGGGGCGGGGCTTACCGCGTCATGCCCGGTACAGTGTGCAACTATGGCAACATGCAATGCTTACTGTCACCTTTTCAGCAGACGCAACCCATCATTTCCTTTGGCGCTGAAGCGGCTGCTACTTCTCATGGCATAGCACCGCCACTTGTTTTTTAAACATGCCCCCATTCAAATGGCATCGGAGTAAAGGCAGCACGGTGGCTCAGTGGTTAGCACAGTAGCCTTGCAGCGCTGGGGTCCTGGGTTCAAATCCCACTAAGGGCAACATCTGCAAAGTGTATGTTCTCTCTGTGTTTGCGTGGGTTTCGTCTGGGTACTCCGGTTTCCTCTCACACCCAAAAACAAACATTAAATATAAAAAAAACAAATTGCATTGCAGTGCATTACATAGCATTGGGTTGGCGCAGGGGGCGTGGCTTACCGGCGTAAGCCCGGTACGGTTGGCCACGTGCATTGGGTGGGGGTGTGGCTTACCGGCTTAAGCTCGGTACAGTTGACAACATGCAATGCTTACTGCCACCTCCTCAGCAGACGCAACACTTCGTTACCTTTCGCGCTGGGGCCACTGTTACTTTTCAAGGCACCGCCATTTGTTTTATTAAACATGATCCCGTGATGGGGGCGGGGCTTACCGGCTTAAGCCCGGTACAGTCGGCAACTTACAGTGCATTGCATAGCGTCGGTGCCGGGGGCGGGGCTTACCGCGATGGGGCGGGGCTTACCGGCTTAAGCCCGGTACAGTCGGCAACTTGCAGTGCATTGCATAGCGTCGGTGCCGGGGGCGGGGCTTACAGCGATGGGGCGGGGCTTACCGGCTTAAGCCCGGTACAGTCGGCAACTTGCAGTGCATTGCATAGCGTCGGTGCGGGGGGCGGGGCTTACCGCGATGGGGCGGGGCTTACCGGCTTAAGCCCGGTACAGTCGGCAACTTGCAGTGCATTGCATAGCGTCGGTGCGGGGGGCGGGGCTTACCGCGATGGGGCGGGGCTTACCGGCTTAAGCCCGGTACAGTCGGCAACTTGCAGTGCATTGCATAGCGTCGGTGCGGGGGGCGGGGCTTACCGCGATGGGGCGGGGCTTACCGGCTTAAGCCCGGTACAGTCGGCAACTTGCAGTGCATTGCATAGCGTCGGTGCCGGGGGCGGGGCTTACCGCGATGGGGCGGGGCTTACCGGCTTAAGCCCGGTACAGATGGAAACATGCAGTGCATTGCATAGCGTCGGTGCCGGGGGAGGGGCTTACGGCGATGGGGGTTGGGCTTACCGGCTTAAGCCCGGTACAGTCGGCAACATACAGTGCATTGCATAGCGTCGTGCCGGGGGCGGGGCTTACCGCGATTGGGGCGGGGCTTACCGCGTCATGCCCGGTACAGTGTGCAACTATGGCAACATGCAATGCTTACTGTCACCTTTTCAGCAGACGCAACCCATCATTTCCTTTGGCGCTGAAGCGGCTGCTACTTCTCATGGCATAGCACCGCCACTTGTTTTTTAAACATGCCCCCATTCAAATGGCATCGGAGTAAAGGCAGCACGGTGGCTCAGTGGCTAGCACAGTAGCCTTGCAGCGCTGGGGTCCTGGGTTCAAATCCCACTAAGGGCAACATCTGCAAAGTGTATGTTCTCTCTGTGTTTGCGTGGGTTTCGTCTGGGTACTCCGGTTTCCTCTCACACCCAAAAACAAACATTAAATATAAAAAAAACAAATTGCATTGCAGTGCATTACATAGCATTGGGTTGGCGCAGGGGGCGTGGCTTACCGGCGTAAGCCTGGTACGGTTGGCCACGTGCATTGGGTGGGGGTGTGGCTTACCGGCTTAAGCTCGGTACAGTTGACAACATGCAATGCTTACTGCCACCTCTTCAGCAGACGCAACACTTCGTTACCTTTCGCGCTGGGGCCACTGTTACTTTTCAAGGCACCGCCATTTGTTTTATTAAACATGATCCCGTGATGGGGGCGGGGCTTACCGGCTTAAGCCCGGTACAGTCGGCAACTTACAGTGCATTGCATAGCCTCGGTGCCGGGGGCGGGGCTTACCGCGATGGGGCGGGGCTTACCGGCTTAAGCCCGGTACAGTCGGCAACTTGCAGTGCATTGCATAGCGTCGGTGCCGGGGGCGGGGCTTACAGCGATGGGGCGGGGCTTACCGGCTTAAGCCCGGTACAGTCGGCAACTTGCAGTGCATTGCATAGCGTCGGTGCGGGGGGCGGGGCTTACCGCGATGGGGCGGGGCTTACCGGCTTAAGCCCGGTACAGTCGGCAACTTGCAGTGCATTGCATAGCGTCGGTGCGGGGGGCGGGGCTTACCGCGATGGGGCGGGGCTTACCGGCTTAAGCCCGGTACAGTCGGCAACTTGCAGTGCATTGCATAGCGTCGGTGCGGGGGGCGGGGCTTACCGCGATGGGGCGGGGCTTACCGGCTTAAGCCCGGTACAGTCGGCAACTTGCAGTGCATTGCATAGCGTCGGTGCGGGGGGCGGGGCTTACCGCGATGGGGCGGGGCTTACCGGCTTAAGCCCGGTACAGATGGAAACATGCAGTGCATTGCATAGCGTCGGTGCCGGGGGCGGGGCTTACGGCGATGGGGGTTGGGCTTACCGGCTTAAGCCCGGTACAGTCGGCAACATACAGTGCATTGCATAGCGTCGTGCCGGGGGCGGGGCTTACCGCGATTGGGGCGGGGCTTACCGCGTCATGCCCGGTACAGTGTGCAACTATGGCAACATGCAATGCTTACTGTCACCTTTTCAGCAGACGCAACCCATCATTTCCTTTGGCGCTGAAGCGGCTGCTACTTCTCATGGCATAGCACCGCCACTTGTTTTTTAAACATGCCCCCATTCAAATGGCATCGGAGTAAAGGCAGCACGGTGGCTCAGTGGTTAGCACAGTAGCCTTGCAGCGCTGGGGTCCTGGGTTCAAATCCCACTAAGGGCAACATCTGCAAAGTGTATGTTCTCTCTGTGTTTGCGTGGGTTTCGTCTGGGTACTCCGGTTTCCTCTCACACCCAAAAACAAACATTAAATATAAAAAAAACAAATTGCATTGCAGTGCATTACATAGCATTGGGTTGGCGCAGGGGGCGTGGCTTACCGGCGTAAGCCCGGTACGGTTGGCCACGTGCATTGGGTGGGGGTGTGGCTTACCGGCTTAAGCTCGGTACAGTTGACAACATGCAATGCTTACTGCCACCTCCTCAGCAGACGCAACACTTCGTTACCTTTTGCGCTGGGGCCACTGTTACTTTTCAAGGCACCGCCATTTGTTTTATTAAACATGATCCCGTGATGGGGGCGGGGCTTACCGGCTTAAGCCCGGTACAGTCGGCAACTTACAGTGCATTGCATAGCGTCGGTGCCGGGGGCGGGGCTTACCGCGATGGGGCGGGGCTTACCGGCTTAAGCCCGGTACAGTCGGCAACTTGCAGTGCATTGCATAGCGTCGGTGCCGGGGGCGGGGCTTACAGCGATGGGGCGGGGCTTACCGGCTTAAGCCCGGTACAGTCGGCAACTTGCAGTGCATTGCATAGCGTCGGTGCGGGGGGCGGGGCTTACCGCGATGGGGCGGGGCTTACCGGCTTAAGCCCGGTACAGTCGGCAACTTGCAGTGCATTGCATAGCGTCGGTGCGGGGGGCGGGGCTTACCGCGATGGGGCGGGGCTTACCGGCTTAAGCCCGGTACAGTCGGCAACTTGCAGTGCATTGCATAGCGTCGGTGCGGGGGGCGGGGCTTACCGCGATGGGGCGGGGCTTACCGGCTTAAGCCCGGTACAGTCGGCAACTTGCAGTGCATTGCATAGCGTCGGTGCCGGGGGGCGGGGCTTACCGCGATGGGGCGGGGCTTACCGGCTTAAGCCCGGTACAGATGGAAACATGCAGTGCATTGCATAGCGTCGGTGCCGGGGGAGGGGCTTACGGCGATGGGGGTTGGGCTTACCGGCTTAAGCCCGGTACAGTCGGCAACATACAGTGCATTGCATAGCGTCGTGCCGGGGGCGGGGCTTACCGCGATTGGGGCGGGGCTTACCGCGTCATGCCCGGTACAGTGTGCAACTATGGCAACATGCAATGCTTACTGTCACCTTTTCAGCAGACGCAACCCATCATTTCCTTTGGCGCTGAAGCGGCTGCTACTTCTCATGGCATAGCACCGCCACTTGTTTTTTAAACATGCCCCCATTCAAATGGCATCGGAGTAAAGGCAGCACGGTGGCTCAGTGGCTAGCACAGTAGCCTTGCAGCGCTGGGGTCCTGGGTTCAAATCCCACTAAGGGCAACATCTGCAAAGTGTATGTTCTCTCTGTGTTTGCGTGGGTTTCGTCTGGGTACTCCGGTTTCCTCTCACACCCAAAAACAAACATTAAATATAAAAAAAACAAATTGCATTGCAGTGCATTACATAGCATTGGGTTGGCGCAGGGGGCGTGGCTTACCGGCGTAAGCCTGGTACGGTTGGCCACGTGCATTGGGTGGGGGTGTGGCTTACCGGCTTAAGCTCGGTACAGTTGACAACATGCAATGCTTACTGCCACCTCTTCAGCAGACGCAACACTTCGTTACCTTTCGCGCTGGGGCCACTGTTACTTTTCAATGCACCGCCATTTGTTTTATTAAACATGATCCCGTGATGGGGGCGGGGCTTACCGGCTTAAGCCCGGTACAGTCGGCAACTTACAGTGCATTGCATAGCCTCGGTGCCGGGGGCGGGGCTTACCGCGATGGGGCGGGGCTTACCGGCTTAAGCCCGGTACAGTCGGCAACTTGCAGTGCATTGCATAGCGTCGGTGCCGGTGGCGGGGCTTACAGCGATGGGGCGGGGCTTACCGGCTTAAGCCCGGTACAGTCGGCAACTTGCAGTGCATTGCATAGCGTCGGTGCGGGGGGCGGGGCTTACCGCGATGGGGCGGGGCTTACCGGCTTAAGCCCGGTACAGTCGGCAACTTGCAGTGCATTGCATAGCGTCGGTGCGGGGGGCGGGGCTTACCGCGATGGGGCGGGGCTTACCGGCTTAAGCCCGGTACAGTCGGCAACTTGCAGTGCATTGCATAGCGTCGGTGCGGGGGGCGGGGCTTACCGCGATGGGGCGGGGCTTACCGGCTTAAGCCCGGTACAGTCGGCAACTTGCAGTGCATTGCATAGCGTCGGTGCGGGGGGCGGGGCTTACCGCGATGGGGCGGGGCTTACCGGCTTAAGCCCGGTACAGATGGAAACATGCAGTGCATTGCATAGCGTCGGTGCCGGGGGCGGGGCTTACGGCGATGGGGGTTGGGCTTACCGGCTTAAGCCCGGTACAGTCGGCAACATACAGTGCATTGCATAGCGTCGTGCCGGGGGCGGGGCTTACCGCGATTGGGGCGGGGCTTACCGCGTCATGCCCGGTACAGTGTGCAACTATGGCAACATGCAATGCTTACTGTCACCTTTTCAGCAGACGCAACCCATCATTTCCTTTGGCGCTGAAGCGGCTGCTACTTCTCATGGCATAGCACCGCCACTTGTTTTTTAAACATGCCCCCATTCAAATGGCATCGGAGTAAAGGCAGCACGGTGGCTCAGTGGTTAGCACAGTAGCCTTGCAGCGCTGGGGTCCTGGGTTCAAATCCCACTAAGGGCAACATCTGCAAAGTGTATGTTCTCTCTGTGTTTGCGTGGGTTTCGTCTGGGTACTCCGGTTTCCTCTCACACCCAAAAACAAACATTAAATATAAAAAAAAACAAATTGCATTGCAGTGCATTACATAGCATTGGGTTGGCGCAGGGGGCGTGGCTTACCGGCGTAAGCCTGGTACGGTTGGCCACGTGCATTGGGTGGGGGTGTGGCTTACCGGCTTAAGCTCGGTACAGTTGACAACATGCAATGCTTACTGCCACCTCTTCAGCAGACGCAACACTTCGTTACCTTTCGCGCTGGGGCCACTGTTACTTTTCAATGCACCGCCATTTGTTTTATTAAACATGATCCCGTGATGGGGGCGGGGCTTACCGGCTTAAGCCCGGTACAGTCGGCAACTTACAGTGCATTGCATAGCCTCGGTGCCGGGGGCGGGGCTTACCGCGATGGGGCGGGGCTTACCGGCTTAAGCCCGGTACAGTCGGCAACTTGCAGTGCATTGCATAGCGTCGGTGCCGGTGGCGGGGCTTACAGCGATGGGGCGGGGCTTACCGGCTTAAGCCCGGTACAGTCGGCAACTTGCAGTGCATTGCATAGCGTCGGTGCGGGGGGCGGGGCTTACCGCGATGGGGCGGGGCTTACCGGCTTAAGCCCGGTACAGTCGGCAACTTGCAGTGCATTGCATAGCGTCGGTGCGGGGGGCGGGGCTTACCGCGATGGGGCGGGGCTTACCGGCTTAAGCCCGGTACAGTCGGCAACTTGCAGTGCATTGCATAGCGTCGGTGCGGGGGGCGGGGCTTACCGCGATGGGGCGGGGCTTACCGGCTTAAGCCCGGTACAGTCGGCAACTTGCAGTGCATTGCATAGCGTCGGTGCGGGGGGCGGGGCTTACCGCGATGGGGCGGGGCTTACCGGCTTAAGCCCGGTACAGATGGAAACATGCAGTGCATTGCATAGCGTCGGTGCCGGGGGCGGGGCTTACGGCGATGGGGGTTGGGCTTACCGGCTTAAGCCCGGTACAGTCGGCAACATACAGTGCATTGCATAGCGTCGTGCCGGGGGCGGGGCTTACCGCGATTGGGGCGGGGCTTACCGCGTCATGCCCGGTACAGTGTGCAACTATGGCAACATGCAATGCTTACTGTCACCTTTTCAGCAGACGCAACCCATCATTTCCTTTGGCGCTGAAGCGGCTGCTACTTCTCATGGCATAGCACCGCCACTTGTTTTTTAAACATGCCCCCATTCAAATGGCATCGGAGTAAAGGCAGCACGGTGGCTCAGTGGTTAGCACAGTAGCCTTGCAGCGCTGGGGTCCTGGGTTCAAATCCCACTAAGGGCAACATCTGCAAAGTGTATGTTCTCTCTGTGTTTGCGTGGGTTTCGTCTGGGTACTCCGGTTTCCTCTCACACCCAAAAACAAACATTAAATATAAAAAAAAACAAATTGCATTGCAGTGCATTACATAGCATTGGGTTGGCGCAGGGGGCGTGGCTTGGCCACGTGCATTGGGTGGGGGTGTGGCTTACCGGCTTAAGCTCGGTACAGTTGACAACATGCAATGCTTACTGCCACCTCTTCAGCAGACGCAACACTTCGTTACCTTTCGCGCTGGGGCCACTGTTACTTTTCAAGGCACCGCCATTTGTTTTATTAAACATGATCCCGTGATGGGGGCGGGGCTTACCGGCTTAAGCCCGGTACAGTCGGCAACTTACAGTGCATTGCATAGCGTCGGTGCCGGGGGCGGGGCTTACCGCGATGGGGCGGGGCTTACCGGCTTAAGCCCGGTACAGTTGGCAACTTGCAGTGCATTGCATAGCGTCGTGCGGGGGGCGGGGCTTACCGCGATGGGGCGGGGCTTACCGGCTTAAGCCCGGTACAGTCGGCAACTTGCAGTGCATTGCATAGCGGCGGTGCGGGGGGCGGGGCTTACCGCGATGGGGCGGGGCTTACCGGCTTAAGCCCGGTACAGTCGGCAACTTGCAGTGCATTGCATAGCGTCGGTGCGGGGGGCGGGGCTTACCGCGATGGGGCGGGGCTTACCGGCTTAAGCCCGGTACAGTCGGCAACTTGCAGTGCATTGCATAGCGTCGGTGCGGGGGGCGGGGCTTACCGGCTTAAGCCCGGTACAGTCGGCAACTTGCAGTGCATTGCATAGCGTCGTGCGGGGGGCGGGGCTTACCGCGATGGGGCGGGGCTTACCGGCTTAAGCCCGGTACAGTCGGCAACTTGCAGTGCATTGCATAGCGGCGGTGCGGGGGGCGGGGCTTACCGCGATGGGGCGGGGCTTACCGGCTTAAGCCCGGTACAGTCGGCAACTTGCAGTGCATTGCATAGCGTCGGTGCGGGGGGCGGGGCTTACCGCGATGGGGCGGGGCTTACCGGCTTAAGCCCGGTACAGTCGGCAACTTGCAGTGCATTGCATAGCGTCGGTGCCGGGGGCGGGGCTTACCGCGATGGGGCGGGGCTTACCGGCTTAAGCCCGGTACAGATGGAAACTTGCAGTGCATTGCATAGCGTCGGTGCGGGGGGCGGGGCTTACCGCGATGGGGCGGGGCTTACCGGCTTAAGCCCGGTACAGTCGGCAACTTGCAGTGCATTGCATAGCGTCGGTGCCGGGGGCGGGGCTTACCGCGATGGGGCGGGGCTTACCGGCTTAAGCCCGGTACAGATGGAAACATGCAGTGCATTGCATAGCGTCGGTGCCGGGGGAGGGGCTTACGGCGATGGGGGTTGGGCTTACCGGCTTAAGCCCGGTACAGTCGGCAACATACAGTGCATTGCATAGCGTCGTGCCGGGGGCGGGGCTTACCGCGATTGGGGCGGGGCTTACCGCGTCATGCCCGGTACAGTGTGCAACTATGGCAACATGCAATGCTTACTGTCACCTTTTCAGCAGACGCAACCCATCATTTCCTTTGGCGCTGAAGCGGCTGCTACTTCTCATGGCATAGCACCGCCACTTGTTTTTTAAACATGCCCCCATTCAAATGGCATCGGAGTAAAGGCAGCACGGTGGCTCAGTGGCTAGCACAGTAGCCTTGCAGCGCTGGGGTCCTGGGTTCAAATCCCACTAAGGGCAACATCTGCAAAGTGTATGTTCTCTCTGTGTTTGCGTGGGTTTCGTCTGGGTACTCCGGTTTCCTCTCACACCCAAAAACAAACATTAAATATAAAAAAAAACAAATTGCATTGCAGTGCATTACATAGCATTGGGTTGGCGCAGGGGGCGTGGCTTACCGGCGTAAGCCTGGTACGGTTGGCCACGTGCATTGGGTGGGGGTGTGGCTTACCGGCTTAAGCTCGGTACAGTTGACAACATGCAATGCTTACTGCCACCTCTTCAGCAGACGCAACACTTCGTTACCTTTCGCGCTGGGGCCACTGTTACTTTTCAAGGCACCGCCATTTGTTTTATTAAACATGATCCCGTGATGGGGGCGGGGCTTACCGGCTTAAGCCCGGTACAGTCGGCAACTTACAGTGCATTGCATAGCCTCGGTGCCGGGGGCGGGGCTTACCGCGATGGGGCGGGGCTTACCGGCTTAAGCCCGGTACAGTCGGCAACTTGCAGTGCATTGCATAGCGTCGGTGCCGGGGGCGGGGCTTACAGCGATGGGGCGGGGCTTACCGGCTTAAGCCCGGTACAGTCGGCAACTTGCAGTGCATTGCATAGCGTCGGTGCGGGGGGCGGGGCTTACCGCGATGGGGCGGGGCTTACCGGCTTAAGCCCGGTACAGTCGGCAACTTGCAGTGCATTGCATAGCGTCGGTGCGGGGGGCGGGGCTTACCGCGATGGGGCGGGGCTTACCGGCTTAAGCCCGGTACAGTCGGCAACTTGCAGTGCATTGCATAGCGTCGGTGCGGGGGGCGGGGCTTACCGCGATGGGGCGGGGCTTACCGGCTTAAGCCCGGTACAGTCGGCAACTTGCAGTGCATTGCATAGCGTCGGTGCCGGGGGCGGGGCTTACCGCGATGGGGCGGGGCTTACCGGCTTAAGCCCGGTACAGATGGAAACATGCAGTGCATTGCATAGCGTCGGTGCCGGGGGAGGGGCTTACGGCGATGGGGGTTGGGCTTACCGGCTTAAGCCCGGTACAGTCGGCAACATACAGTGCATTGCATAGCGTCGTGCCGGGGGCGGGGCTTACCGCGATTGGGGCGGGGCTTACCGCGTCATGCCCGGTACAGTGTGCAACTATGGCAACATGCAATGCTTACTGTCACCTTTTCAGCAGACGCAACCCATCATTTCCTTTGGCGCTGAAGCGGCTGCTACTTCTCATGGCATAGCACCGCCACTTGTTTTTTAAACATGCCCCCATTCAAATGGCATCGGAGTAAAGGCAGCACGGTGGCTCAGTGGTTAGCACAGTAGCCTTGCAGCGCTGGGGTCCTGGGTTCAAATCCCACTAAGGGCAACATCTGCAAAGTGTATGTTCTCTCTGTGTTTGCGTGGGTTTCGTCTGGGTACTCCGGTTTCCTCTCACACCCAAAAACAAACATTAAATATAAAAAAAACAAATTGCATTGCAGTGCATTACATAGCATTGGGTTGGCGCAGGGGGCGTGGCTTACCGGCGTAAGCCCGGTACGGTTGGCCACGTGCATTGGGTGGGGGTGTGGCTTACCGGCTTAAGCTCGGTACAGTTGACAACATGCAATGCTTACTGCCACCTCCTCAGCAGACGCAACACTTCGTTACCTTTTGCGCTGGGGCCACTGTTACTTTTCAAGGCACCGCCATTTGTTTTATTAAACATGATCCCGTGATGGGGGCGGGGCTTACCGGCTTAAGCCCGGTACAGTCGGCAACTTACAGTGCATTGCATAGCGTCGGTGCCGGGGGCGGGGCTTACCGCGATGGGGCGGGGCTTACCGGCTTAAGCCCGGTACAGTCGGCAACTTGCAGTGCATTGCATAGCGTCGGTGCCGGGGGCGGGGCTTACAGCGATGGGGCGGGGCTTACCGGCTTAAGCCCGGTACAGTCGGCAACTTGCAGTGCATTGCATAGCGTCGGTGCGGGGGGCGGGGCTTACCGCGATGGGGCGGGGCTTACCGGCTTAAGCCCGGTACAGTCGGCAACTTGCAGTGCATTGCATAGCGTCGGTGCGGGGGGCGGGGCTTACCGCGATGGGGCGGGGCTTACCGGCTTAAGCCCGGTACAGTCGGCAACTTGCAGTGCATTGCATAGCGTCGGTGCGGGGGGCGGGGCTTACCGCGATGGGGCGGGGCTTACCGGCTTAAGCCCGGTACAGTCGGCAACTTGCAGTGCATTGCATAGCGTCGGTGCCGGGGGCGGGGCTTACCGCGATGGGGCGGGGCTTACCGGCTTAAGCCCGGTACAGATGGAAACATGCAGTGCATTGCATAGCGTCGGTGCCGGGGGAGGGGCTTACGGCGATGGGGGTTGGGCTTACCGGCTTAAGCCCGGTACAGTCGGCAACATACAGTGCATTGCATAGCGTCGTGCCGGGGGCGGGGCTTACCGCGATTGGGGCGGGGCTTACCGCGTCATGCCCGGTACAGTGTGCAACTATGGCAACATGCAATGCTTACTGTCACCTTTTCAGCAGACGCAACCCATCATTTCCTTTGGCGCTGAAGCGGCTGCTACTTCTCATGGCATAGCACCGCCACTTGTTTTTTAAACATGCCCCCATTCAAATGGCATCGGAGTAAAGGCAGCACGGTGGCTCAGTGGCTAGCACAGTAGCCTTGCAGCGCTGGGGTCCTGGGTTCAAATCCCACTAAGGGCAACATCTGCAAAGTGTATGTTCTCTCTGTGTTTGCGTGGGTTTCGTCTGGGTACTCCGGTTTCCTCTCACACCCAAAAACAAACATTAAATATAAAAAAAACAAATTGCATTGCAGTGCATTACATAGCATTGGGTTGGCGCAGGGGGCGTGGCTTACCGGCGTAAGCCTGGTACGGTTGGCCACGTGCATTGGGTGGGGGTGTGGCTTACCGGCTTAAGCTCGGTACAGTTGACAACATGCAATGCTTACTGCCACCTCTTCAGCAGACGCAACACTTCGTTACCTTTCGCGCTGGGGCCACTGTTACTTTTCAATGCACCGCCATTTGTTTTATTAAACATGATCCCGTGATGGGGGCGGGGCTTACCGGCTTAAGCCCGGTACAGTCGGCAACTTACAGTGCATTGCATAGCCTCGGTGCCGGGGGCGGGGCTTACCGCGATGGGGCGGGGCTTACCGGCTTAAGCCCGGTACAGTCGGCAACTTGCAGTGCATTGCATAGCGTCGGTGCCGGTGGCGGGGCTTACAGCGATGGGGCGGGGCTTACCGGCTTAAGCCCGGTACAGTCGGCAACTTGCAGTGCATTGCATAGCGTCGGTGCGGGGGGCGGGGCTTACCGCGATGGGGCGGGGCTTACCGGCTTAAGCCCGGTACAGTCGGCAACTTGCAGTGCATTGCATAGCGTCGGTGCGGGGGGCGGGGCTTACCGCGATGGGGCGGGGCTTACCGGCTTAAGCCCGGTACAGTCGGCAACTTGCAGTGCATTGCATAGCGTCGGTGCGGGGGGCGGGGCTTACCGCGATGGGGCGGGGCTTACCGGCTTAAGCCCGGTACAGTCGGCAACTTGCAGTGCATTGCATAGCGTCGGTGCGGGGGGCGGGGCTTACCGCGATGGGGCGGGGCTTACCGGCTTAAGCCCGGTACAGATGGAAACATGCAGTGCATTGCATAGCGTCGGTGCCGGGGGCGGGGCTTACGGCGATGGGGGTTGGGCTTACCGGCTTAAGCCCGGTACAGTCGGCAACATACAGTGCATTGCATAGCGTCGTGCCGGGGGCGGGGCTTACCGCGATTGGGGCGGGGCTTACCGCGTCATGCCCGGTACAGTGTGCAACTATGGCAACATGCAATGCTTACTGTCACCTTTTCAGCAGACGCAACCCATCATTTCCTTTGGCGCTGAAGCGGCTGCTACTTCTCATGGCATAGCACCGCCACTTGTTTTTTAAACATGCCCCCATTCAAATGGCATCGGAGTAAAGGCAGCACGGTGGCTCAGTGGTTAGCACAGTAGCCTTGCAGCGCTGGGGTCCTGGGTTCAAATCCCACTAAGGGCAACATCTGCAAAGTGTATGTTCTCTCTGTGTTTGCGTGGGTTTCGTCTGGGTACTCCGGTTTCCTCTCACACCCAAAAACAAACATTAAATATAAAAAAAAACAAATTGCATTGCAGTGCATTACATAGCATTGGGTTGGCGCAGGGGGCGTGGCTTGGCCACGTGCATTGGGTGGGGGTGTGGCTTACCGGCTTAAGCTCGGTACAGTTGACAACATGCAATGCTTACTGCCACCTCTTCAGCAGACGCAACACTTCGTTACCTTTCGCGCTGGGGCCACTGTTACTTTTCAAGGCACCGCCATTTGTTTTATTAAACATGATCCCGTGATGGGGGCGGGGCTTACCGGCTTAAGCCCGGTACAGTCGGCAACTTACAGTGCATTGCATAGCGTCGGTGCCGGGGGCGGGGCTTACCGCGATGGGGCGGGGCTTACCGGCTTAAGCCCGGTACAGTTGGCAACTTGCAGTGCATTGCATAGCGTCGTGCGGGGGGCGGGGCTTACCGCGATGGGGCGGGGCTTACCGGCTTAAGCCCGGTACAGTCGGCAACTTGCAGTGCATTGCATAGCGGCGGTGCGGGGGGCGGGGCTTACCGCGATGGGGCGGGGCTTACCGGCTTAAGCCCGGTACAGTCGGCAACTTGCAGTGCATTGCATAGCGTCGGTGCGGGGGGCGGGGCTTACCGCGATGGGGCGGGGCTTACCGGCTTAAGCCCGGTACAGTCGGCAACTTGCAGTGCATTGCATAGCGTCGGTGCGGGGGGCGGGGCTTACCGGCTTAAGCCCGGTACAGTCGGCAACTTGCAGTGCATTGCATAGCGTCGTGCGGGGGGCGGGGCTTACCGCGATGGGGCGGGGCTTACCGGCTTAAGCCCGGTACAGTCGGCAACTTGCAGTGCATTGCATAGCGGCGGTGCGGGGGGCGGGGCTTACCGCGATGGGGCGGGGCTTACCGGCTTAAGCCCGGTACAGTCGGCAACTTGCAGTGCATTGCATAGCGTCGGTGCGGGGGGCGGGGCTTACCGCGATGGGGCGGGGCTTACCGGCTTAAGCCCGGTACAGTCGGCAACTTGCAGTGCATTGCATAGCGTCGGTGCCGGGGGCGGGGCTTACCGCGATGGGGCGGGGCTTACCGGCTTAAGCCCGGTACAGATGGAAACATGCAGTGCATTGCATAGCGTCGGTGCGGGGGGCGGGGCTTACCGCGATGGGGCGGGGCTTACCGGCTTAAGCCCGGTACAGTCGGCAACTTGCAGTGCATTGCATAGCGTCGGTGCCGGGGGCGGGGCTTACCGCGATGGGGCGGGGCTTACCGGCTTAAGCCCGGTACAGATGGAAACATGCAGTGCATTGCATAGCGTCGGTGCCGGGGGAGGGGCTTACGGCGATGGGGGTTGGGCTTACCGGCTTAAGCCCGGTACAGTCGGCAACATACAGTGCATTGCATAGCGTCGTGCCGGGGGCGGGGCTTACCGCGATTGGGGCGGGGCTTACCGCGTCATGCCCGGTACAGTGTGCAACTATGGCAACATGCAATGCTTACTGTCACCTTTTCAGCAGACGCAACCCATCATTTCCTTTGGCGCTGAAGCGGCTGCTACTTCTCATGGCATAGCACCGCCACTTGTTTTTTAAACATGCCCCCATTCAAATGGCATCGGAGTAAAGGCAGCACGGTGGCTCAGTGGCTAGCACAGTAGCCTTGCAGCGCTGGGGTCCTGGGTTCAAATCCCACTAAGGGCAACATCTGCAAAGTGTATGTTCTCTCTGTGTTTGCGTGGGTTTCGTCTGGGTACTCCGGTTTCCTCTCACACCCAAAAACAAACATTAAATATAAAAAAAACAAATTGCATTGCAGTGCATTACATAGCATTGGGTTGGCGCAGGGGGCGTGGCTTACCGGCGTAAGCCTGGTACGGTTGGCCACGTGCATTGGGTGGGGGTGTGGCTTACCGGCTTAAGCTCGGTACAGTTGACAACATGCAATGCTTACTGCCACCTCTTCAGCAGACGCAACACTTCGTTACCTTTCGCGCTGGGGCCACTGTTACTTTTCAAGGCACCGCCATTTGTTTTATTAAACATGATCCCGTGATGGGGGCGGGGCTTACCGGCTTAAGCCCGGTACAGTCGGCAACTTACAGTGCATTGCATAGCCTCGGTGCCGGGGGCGGGGCTTACCGCGATGGGGCGGGGCTTACCGGCTTAAGCCCGGTACAGTCGGCAACTTGCAGTGCATTGCATAGCGTCGGTGCCGGGGGCGGGGCTTACAGCGATGGGGCGGGGCTTACCGGCTTAAGCCCGGTACAGTCGGCAACTTGCAGTGCATTGCATAGCGTCGGTGCGGGGGGCGGGGCTTACCGCGATGGGGCGGGGCTTACCGGCTTAAGCCCGGTACAGTCGGCAACTTGCAGTGCATTGCATAGCGTCGGTGCGGGGGGCGGGGCTTACCGCGATGGGGCGGGGCTTACCGGCTTAAGCCCGGTACAGTCGGCAACTTGCAGTGCATTGCATAGCGTCGGTGCGGGGGGCGGGGCTTACCGCGATGGGGCGGGGCTTACCGGCTTAAGCCCGGTACAGTCG
Organism: Dendropsophus ebraccatus; assembly: GCF_027789765.1. NCBI lineage: Eukaryota > Metazoa > Chordata > Amphibia > Anura > Hylidae > Dendropsophus > Dendropsophus ebraccatus. Next base: position 35,174 of record NW_027208432.1, on the reverse strand, counting down.
GCAACTTGCAGTGCATTGCATAGCGTCGGTGCCGGGGGCGGGGCTTACCGCGATGGGGCGGGGCTTACCGGCTTAAGCCCGGTACAGATGGAAACATGCAGTGCATTGCATAGCGTCGGTGCCGGGGGAGGGGCTTACGGCGATGGGGGTTGGGCTTACCGGCTTAAGCCCGGTACAGTCGGCAACATACAGTGCATTGCATAGCGTCGTGCCGGGGGCGGGGCTTACCGCGATTGGGGCGGGGCTTACCGCGTCATGCCCGGTACAGTGTGCAACTATGGCAACATGCAATGCTTACTGTCACCTTTTCAGCAGACGCAACCCATCATTTCCTTTGGCGCTGAAGCGGCTGCTACTTCTCATGGCATAGCACCGCCACTTGTTTTTTAAACATGCCCCCATTCAAATGGCATCGGAGTAAAGGCAGCACGGTGGCTCAGTGGTTAGCACAGTAGCCTTGCAGCGCTGGGGTCCTGGGTTCAAATCCCACTAAGGGCAACATCTGCAAAGTGTATGTTCTCTCTGTGTTTGCGTGGGTTTCGTCTGGGTACTCCGGTTTCCTCTCACACCCAAAAACAAACATTAAATATAAAAAAAAACAAATTGCATTGCAGTGCATTACATAGCATTGGGTTGGCGCAGGGGGCGTGGCTTACCGGCGTAAGCCCGGTACGGTTGGCCACGTGCATTGGGTGGGGGTGTGGCTTACCGGCTTAAGCTCGGTACAGTTGACAACATGCAATGCTTACTGCCACCTCCTCAGCAGACGCAACACTTCGTTACCTTTCGCGCTGGGGCCACTGTTACTTTTCAAGGCACCGCCATTTGTTTTATTAAACATGATCCCGTGATGGGGGCGGGGCTTACCGGCTTAAGCCCGGTACAGTCGGCAACTTACAGTGCATTGCATAGCGTCGGTGCCGGGGGCGGGGCTTACCGCGATGGGGCGGGGCTTACCGGCTTAAGCCCGGTACAGTCGGCAACTTGCAGTGCATTGCATAGCGTCGGTGCCGGGGGCGGGGCTTACAGCGATGGGGCGGGGCTTACCGGCTTAAGCCCGGTACAGTCGGCAACTTGCAGTGCATTGCATAGCGTCGGTGCGGGGGGCGGGGCTTACCGCGATGGGGCGGGGCTTACCGGCTTAAGCCCGGTACAGTCGGCAACTTGCAGTGCATTGCATAGCGTCGGTGCGGGGGGCGGGGCTTACCGCGATGGGGCGGGGCTTACCGGCTTAAGCCCGGTACAGTCGGCAACTTGCAGTGCATTGCATAGCGTCGGTGCGGGGGGCGGGGCTTACCGCGATGGGGCGGGGCTTACCGGCTTAAGCCCGGTACAGTCGGCAACTTGCAGTGCATTGCATAGCGTCGGTGCCGGGGGCGGGGCTTACCGCGATGGGGCGGGGCTTACCGGCTTAAGCCCGGTACAGATGGAAACATGCAGTGCATTGCATAGCGTCGGTGCCGGGGGAGGGGCTTACGGCGATGGGGGTTGGGCTTACCGGCTTAAGCCCGGTACAGTCGGCAACATACAGTGCATTGCATAGCGTCGTGCCGGGGGCGGGGCTTACCGCGATTGGGGCGGGGCTTACCGCGTCATGCCCGGTACAGTGTGCAACTATGGCAACATGCAATGCTTACTGTCACCTTTTCAGCAGACGCAACCCATCATTTCCTTTGGCGCTGAAGCGGCTGCTACTTCTCATGGCATAGCACCGCCACTTGTTTTTTAAACATGCCCCCATTCAAATGGCATCGGAGTAAAGGCAGCACGGTGGCTCAGTGGTTAGCACAGTAGCCTTGCAGCGCTGGGGTCCTGGGTTCAAATCCCACTAAGGGCAACATCTGCAAAGTGTATGTTCTCTCTGTGTTTGCGTGGGTTTCGTCTGGGTACTCCGGTTTCCTCTCACACCCAAAAACAAACATTAAATATAAAAAAAACAAATTGCATTGCAGTGCATTACATAGCATTGGGTTGGCGCAGGGGGCGTGGCTTACCGGCGTAAGCCCGGTACGGTTGGCCACGTGCATTGGGTGGGGGTGTGGCTTACCGGCTTAAGCTCGGTACAGTTGACAACATGCAATGCTTACTGCCACCTCCTCAGCAGACGCAACACTTCGTTACCTTTTGCGCTGGGGCCACTGTTACTTTTCAAGGCACCGCCATTTGTTTTATTAAACATGATCCCGTGATGGGGGCGGGGCTTACCGGCTTAAGCCCGGTACAGTCGGCAACTTACAGTGCATTGCATAGCGTCGGTGCCGGGGGCGGGGCTTACCGCGATGGGGCGGGGCTTACCGGCTTAAGCCCGGTACAGTCGGCAACTTGCAGTGCATTGCATAGCGTCGGTGCCGGGGGCGGGGCTTACAGCGATGGGGCGGGGCTTACCGGCTTAAGCCCGGTACAGTCGGCAACTTGCAGTGCATTGCATAGCGTCGGTGCGGGGGGCGGGGCTTACCGCGATGGGGCGGGGCTTACCGGCTTAAGCCCGGTACAGTCGGCAACTTGCAGTGCATTGCATAGCGTCGGTGCGGGGGGCGGGGCTTACCGCGATGGGGCGGGGCTTACCGGCTTAAGCCCGGTACAGTCGGCAACTTGCAGTGCATTGCATAGCGTCGGTGCGGGGGGCGGGGCTTACCGCGATGGGGCGGGGCTTACCGGCTTAAGCCCGGTACAGTCGGCAACGTGCAGTGCATTGCATAGCGGCGGTGCGGGGGGGCGGGGCTTACCGGGATGGGGCGGGGCTTACCGGCTTAAGCCCGGTACAGATGGAAACATGCAGTGCATTGCATAGCGTCGGTGCCGGGGGAGGGGCTTACGGCGATGGGGGTTGGGCTTACCGGCTTAAGCCCGGTACAGTCGGCAACATACAGTGCATTGCATCGCGTCGTGCCGGGGGCGGGGCTTACCGCGATTGGGGCGGGGCTTACCGCGTCATGCCCGGTACAGTGTGCAACTATGGCAACATGCAATGCTTACTGTCACCTTTTCAGCAGACGCAACCCATCATTTCCTTTGGCGCTGAAGCGGCTGCTACTTCTCATGGCATAGCACCGCCACTTGTTTTTTAAACATGCCCCCATTCAAATGGCATCGGAGTAAAGGCAGCACGGTGGCTCAGTGGCTAGCACAGTAGCCTTGCAGCGCTGGGGTCCTGGGTTCAAATCCCACTAAGGGCAACATCTGCAAAGTGTATGTTCTCTCTGTGTTTGCGTGGGTTTCGTCTGGGTACTCCGGTTTCCTCTCACACCCAAAAACAAACATTAAATATAAAAAAAACAAATTGCATTGCAGTGCATTACATAGCATTGGGTTGGCGCAGGGGGCGTGGCTTACCGGCGTAAGCCTGGTACGGTTGGCCACGTGCATTGGGTGGGGGTGTGGCTTACCGGCTTAAGCTCGGTACAGTTGACAACATGCAATGCTTACTGCCACCTCTTCAGCAGACGCAACACTTCGTTACCTTTCGCGCTGGGGCCACTGTTACTTTTCAATGCACCGCCATTTGTTTTATTAAACATGATCCCGTGATGGGGGCGGGGCTTACCGGCTTAAGCCCGGTACAGTCGGCAACTTACAGTGCATTGCATAGCCTCGGTGCCGGGGGCGGGGCTTACCGCGATGGGGCGGGGCTTACCGGCTTAAGCCCGGTACAGTCGGCAACTTGCAGTGCATTGCATAGCGTCGGTGCCGGTGGCGGGGCTTACAGCGATGGGGCGGGGCTTACCGGCTTAAGCCCGGTACAGTCGGCAACTTGCAGTGCATTGCATAGCGTCGGTGCGGGGGGCGGGGCTTACCGCGATGGGGCGGGGCTTACCGGCTTAAGCCCGGTACAGTCGGCAACTTGCAGTGCATTGCATAGCGTCGGTGCGGGGGGCGGGGCTTACCGCGATGGGGCGGGGCTTACCGGCTTAAGCCCGGTACAGTCGGCAACTTGCAGTGCATTGCATAGCGTCGGTGCGGGGGGCGGGGCTTACCGCGATGGGGCGGGGCTTACCGGCTTAAGCCCGGTACAGTCGGCAACTTGCAGTGCATTGCATAGCGTCGGTGCGGGGGGCGGGGCTTACCGCGATGGGGCGGGGCTTACCGGCTTAAGCCCGGTACAGATGGAAACATGCAGTGCATTGCATAGCGTCGGTGCCGGGGGCGGGGCTTACGGCGATGGGGGTTGGGCTTACCGGCTTAAGCCCGGTACAGTCGGCAACATACAGTGCATTGCATAGCGTCGTGCCGGGGGCGGGGCTTACCGCGATTGGGGCGGGGCTTACCGCGTCATGCCCGGTACAGTGTGCAACTATGGCAACATGCAATGCTTACTGTCACCTTTTCAGCAGACGCAACCCATCATTTCCTTTGGCGCTGAAGCGGCTGCTACTTCTCATGGCATAGCACCGCCACTTGTTTTTTAAACATGCCCCCATTCAAATGGCATCGGAGTAAAGGCAGCACGGTGGCTCAGTGGTTAGCACAGTAGCCTTGCAGCGCTGGGGTCCTGGGTTCAAATCCCACTAAGGGCAACATCTGCAAAGTGTATGTTCTCTCTGTGTTTGCGTGGGTTTCGTCTGGGTACTCCGGTTTCCTCTCACACCCAAAAACAAACATTAAATATAAAAAAAAACAAATTGCATTGCAGTGCATTACATAGCATTGGGTTGGCGCAGGGGGCGTGGCTTGGCCACGTGCATTGGGTGGGGGTGTGGCTTACCGGCTTAAGCTCGGTACAGTTGACAACATGCAATGCTTACTGCCACCTCTTCAGCAGACGCAACACTTCGTTACCTTTCGCGCTGGGGCCACTGTTACTTTTCAAGGCACCGCCATTTGTTTTATTAAACATGATCCCGTGATGGGGGCGGGGCTTACCGGCTTAAGCCCGGTACAGTCGGCAACTTACAGTGCATTGCATAGCGTCGGTGCCGGGGGCGGGGCTTACCGCGATGGGGCGGGGCTTACCGGCTTAAGCCCGGTACAGTTGGCAACTTGCAGTGCATTGCATAGCGTCGTGCGGGGGGCGGGGCTTACCGCGATGGGGCGGGGCTTACCGGCTTAAGCCCGGTACAGTCGGCAACTTGCAGTGCATTGCATAGCGGCGGTGCGGGGGGCGGGGCTTACCGCGATGGGGCGGGGCTTACCGGCTTAAGCCCGGTACAGTCGGCAACTTGCAGTGCATTGCATAGCGTCGGTGCGGGGGGCGGGGCTTACCGCGATGGGGCGGGGCTTACCGGCTTAAGCCCGGTACAGTCGGCAACTTGCAGTGCATTGCATAGCGTCGGTGCGGGGGGCGGGGCTTACCGGCTTAAGCCCGGTACAGTCGGCAACTTGCAGTGCATTGCATAGCGTCGTGCGGGGGGCGGGGCTTACCGCGATGGGGCGGGGCTTACCGGCTTAAGCCCGGTACAGTCGGCAACTTGCAGTGCATTGCATAGCGGCGGTGCGGGGGGCGGGGCTTACCGCGATGGGGCGGGGCTTACCGGCTTAAGCCCGGTACAGTCGGCAACTTGCAGTGCATTGCATAGCGTCGGTGCGGGGGGCGGGGCTTACCGCGATGGGGCGGGGCTTACCGGCTTAAGCCCGGTACAGTCGGCAACTTGCAGTGCATTGCATAGCGTCGGTGCCGGGGGCGGGGCTTACCGCGATGGGGCGGGGCTTACCGGCTTAAGCCCGGTACAGATGGAAACATGCAGTGCATTGCATAGCGTCGGTGCGGGGGGCGGGGCTTACCGCGATGGGGCGGGGCTTACCGGCTTAAGCCCGGTACAGTCGGCAACTTGCAGTGCATTGCATAGCGTCGGTGCCGGGGGCGGGGCTTACCGCGATGGGGCGGGGCTTACCGGCTTAAGCCCGGTACAGATGGAAACATGCAGTGCATTGCATAGCGTCGGTGCCGGGGGAGGGGCTTACGGCGATGGGGGTTGGGCTTACCGGCTTAAGCCCGGTACAGTCGGCAACATACAGTGCATTGCATAGCGTCGTGCCGGGGGCGGGGCTTACCGCGATTGGGGCGGGGCTTACCGCGTCATGCCCGGTACAGTGTGCAACTATGGCAACATGCAATGCTTACTGTCACCTTTTCAGCAGACGCAACCCATCATTTCCTTTGGCGCTGAAGCGGCTGCTACTTCTCATGGCATAGCACCGCCACTTGTTTTTTAAACATGCCCCCATTCAAATGGCATCGGAGTAAAGGCAGCACGGTGGCTCAGTGGCTAGCACAGTAGCCTTGCAGCGCTGGGGTCCTGGGTTCAAATCCCACTAAGGGCAACATCTGCAAAGTGTATGTTCTCTCTGTGTTTGCGTGGGTTTCGTCTGGGTACTCCGGTTTCCTCTCACACCCAAAAACAAACATTAAATATAAAAAAAACAAATTGCATTGCAGTGCATTACATAGCATTGGGTTGGCGCAGGGGGCGTGGCTTACCGGCGTAAGCCTGGTACGGTTGGCCACGTGCATTGGGTGGGGGTGTGGCTTACCGGCTTAAGCTCGGTACAGTTGACAACATGCAATGCTTACTGCCACCTCTTCAGCAGACGCAACACTTCGTTACCTTTCGCGCTGGGGCCACTGTTACTTTTCAAGGCACCGCCATTTGTTTTATTAAACATGATCCCGTGATGGGGGCGGGGCTTACCGGCTTAAGCCCGGTACAGTCGGCAACTTACAGTGCATTGCATAGCCTCGGTGCCGGGGGCGGGGCTAACCGCGATGGGGCGGGGCTTACCGGCTTAAGCCCGGTACAGTCGGCAACTTGCAGTGCATTGCATAGCGTCGGTGCCGGGGGCGGGGCTTACAGCGATGGGGCGGGGCTTACCGGCTTAAGCCCGGTACAGTCGGCAACTTGCAGTGCATTGCATAGCGTCGGTGCGGGGGGCGGGGCTTACCGCGATGGGGCGGGGCTTACCGGCTTAAGCCCGGTACAGTCGGCAACTTGCAGTGCATTGCATAGCGTCGGTGCGGGGGGCGGGGCTTACCGCGATGGGGCGGGGCTTACCGGCTTAAGCCCGGTACAGTCGGCAACTTGCAGTGCATTGCATAGCGTCGGTGCGGGGGGCGGGGCTTACCGCGATGGGGCGGGGCTTACCGGCTTAAGCCCGGTACAGTCGGCAACTTGCAGTGCATTGCATAGCGTCGGTGCCGGGGGCGGGGCTTACCGCGATGGGGCGGGGCTTACCGGCTTAAGCCCGGTACAGATGGAAACATGCAGTGCATTGCATAGCGTCGGTGCCGGGGGAGGGGCTTACGGCGATGGGGGTTGGGCTTACCGGCTTAAGCCCGGTACAGTCGGCAACATACAGTGCATTGCATAGCGTCGTGCCGGGGGCGGGGCTTACCGCGATTGGGGCGGGGCTTACCGCGTCATGCCCGGTACAGTGTGCAACTATGGCAACATGCAATGCTTACTGTCACCTTTTCAGCAGACGCAACCCATCATTTCCTTTGGCGCTGAAGCGGCTGCTACTTCTCATGGCATAGCACCGCCACTTGTTTTTTAAACATGCCCCCATTCAAATGGCATCGGAGTAAAGGCAGCACGGTGGCTCAGTGGTTAGCACAGTAGCCTTGCAGCGCTGGGGTCCTGGGTTCAAATCCCACTAAGGGCAACATCTGCAAAGTGTATGTTCTCTCTGTGTTTGCGTGGGTTTCGTCTGGGTACTCCGGTTTCCTCTCACACCCAAAAACAAACATTAAATATAAAAAAAACAAATTGCATTGCAGTGCATTACATAGCATTGGGTTGGCGCAGGGGGCGTGGCTTACCGGCGTAAGCCCGGTACGGTTGGCCACGTGCATTGGGTGGGGGTGTGGCTTACCGGCTTAAGCTCGGTACAGTTGACAACATGCAATGCTTACTGCCACCTCCTCAGCAGACGCAACACTTCGTTACCTTTTGCGCTGGGGCCACTGTTACTTTTCAAGGCACCGCCATTTGTTTTATTAAACATGATCCCGTGATGGGGGCGGGGCTTACCGCGATGGGGCGGGGCTTACCGGCTTAAGCCCGGTACAGTCGGCAACTTGCAGTGCATTGCATAGCGTCGGTGCCGGGGGCGGGGCTTACAGCGATGGGGCGGGGCTTACCGGCTTAAGCCCGGTACAGTCGGCAACTTGCAGTGCATTGCATAGCGTCGGTGCGGGGGGCGGGGCTTACCGCGATGGGGCGGGGCTTACCGGCTTAAGCCCGGTACAGTCGGCAACTTGCAGTGCATTGCATAGCGTCGGTGCGGGGGGCGGGGCTTACCGCGATGGGGCGGGGCTTACCGGCTTAAGCCCGGTACAGTCGGCAACTTGCAGTGCATTGCATAGCGTCGGTGCGGGGGGCGGGGCTTACCGCGATGGGGCGGGGCTTACCGGCTTAAGCCCGGTACAGTCGGCAACTTGCAGTGCATTGCATAGCGTCGGTGCCGGGGGCGGGGCTTACCGCGATGGGGCGGGGCTTACCGGCTTAAGCCCGGTACAGATGGAAACATGCAGTGCATTGCATAGCGTCGGTGCCGGGGGAGGGGCTTACGGCGATGGGGGTTGGGCTTACCGGCTTAAGCCCGGTACAGTCGGCAACATACAGTGCATTGCATAGCGTCGTGCCGGGGGCGGGGCTTACCGCGATTGGGGCGGGGCTTACCGCGTCATGCCCGGTACAGTGTGCAACTATGGCAACATGCAATGCTTACTGTCACCTTTTCAGCAGACGCAACCCATCATTTCCTTTGGCGCTGAAGCGGCTGCTACTTCTCATGGCATAGCACCGCCACTTGTTTTTTAAACATGCCCCCATTCAAATGGCATCGGAGTAAAGGCAGCACGGTGGCTCAGTGGTTAGCACAGTAGCCTTGCAGCGCTGGGGTCCTGGGTTCAAATCCCACTAAGGGCAACATCTGCAAAGTGTATGTTCTCTCTGTGTTTGCGTGGGTTTCGTCTGGGTACTCCGGTTTCCTCTCACACCCAAAAACAAACATTAAATATAAAAAAAACAAATTGCATTGCAGTGCATTACATAGCATTGGGTTGGCGCAGGGGGCGTGGCTTACCGGCGTAAGCCCGGTACGGTTGGCCACGTGCATTGGGTGGGGGTGTGGCTTACCGGCTTAAGCTCGGTACAGTTGACAACATGCAATGCTTACTGCCACCTCCTCAGCAGACGCAACACTTCGTTACCTTTCGCGCTGGGGCCACTGTTACTTTTCAAGGCACCGCCATTTGTTTTATTAAACATGATCCCGTGATGGGGGCGGGGCTTACCGGCTTAAGCCCGGTACAGTCGGCAACTTACAGTGCATTGCATAGCGTCGGTGCCGGGGGCGGGGCTTACCGCGATGGGGCGGGGCTTACCGGCTTAAGCCCGGTACAGTCGGCAACTTGCAGTGCATTGCATAGCGTCGGTGCCGGGGGCGGGGCTTACAGCGATGGGGCGGGGCTTACCGGCTTAAGCCCGGTACAGTCGGCAACTTGCAGTGCATTGCATAGCGTCGGTGCGGGGGGCGGGGCTTACCGCGATGGGGCGGGGCTTACCGGCTTAAGCCCGGTACAGTCGGCAACTTGCAGTGCATTGCATAGCGTCGGTGCGGGGGGCGGGGCTTACCGCGATGGGGCGGGGCTTACCGGCTTAAGCCCGGTACAGTCGGCAACTTGCAGTGCATTGCATAGCGTCGGTGCGGGGGGCGGGGCTTACCGCGATGGGGCGGGGCTTACCGGCTTAAGCCCGGTACAGTCGGCAACTTGCAGTGCATTGCATAGCGTCGGTGCCGGGGGCGGGGCTTACCGCGATGGGGCGGGGCTTACCGGCTTAAGCCCGGTACAGATGGAAACATGCAGTGCATTGCATAGCGTCGGTGCCGGGGGAGGGGCTTACGGCGATGGGGGTTGGGCTTACCGGCTTAAGCCCGGTACAGTCGGCAACATACAGTGCATTGCATAGCGTCGTGCCGGGGGCGGGGCTTACCGCGATTGGGGCGGGGCTTACCGCGTCATGCCCGGTACAGTGTGCAACTATGGCAACATGCAATGCTTACTGTCACCTTTTCAGCAGACGCAACCCATCATTTCCTTTGGCGCTGAAGCGGCTGCTACTTCTCATGGCATAGCACCGCCACTTGTTTTTTAAACATGCCCCCATTCAAATGGCATCGGAGTAAAGGCAGCACGGTGGCTCAGTGGCTAGCACAGTAGCCTTGCAGCGCTGGGGTCCTGGGTTCAAATCCCACTAAGGGCAACATCTGCAAAGTGTATGTTCTCTCTGTGTTTGCGTGGGTTTCGTCTGGGTACTCCGGTTTCCTCTCACACCCAAAAACAAACATTAAATATAAAAAAAACAAATTGCATTGCAGTGCATTACATAGCATTGGGTTGGCGCAGGGGGCGTGGCTTACCGGCGTAAGCCTGGTACGGTTGGCCACGTGCATTGGGTGGGGGTGTGGCTTACCGGCTTAAGCTCGGTACAGTTGACAACATGCAATGCTTACTGCCACCTCTTCAGCAGACGCAACACTTCGTTACCTTTCGCGCTGGGGCCACTGTTACTTTTCAATGCACCGCCATTTGTTTTATTAAACATGATCCCGTGATGGGGGCGGGGCTTACCGGCTTAAGCCCGGTACAGTCGGCAACTTACAGTGCATTGCATAGCCTCGGTGCCGGGGGCGGGGCTTACCGCGATGGGGCGGGGCTTACCGGCTTAAGCCCGGTACAGTCGGCAACTTGCAGTGCATTGCATAGCGTCGGTGCCGGTGGCGGGGCTTACAGCGATGGGGCGGGGCTTACCGGCTTAAGCCCGGTACAGTCGGCAACTTGCAGTGCATTGCATAGCGTCGGTGCGGGGGGCGGGGCTTACCGCGATGGGGCGGGGCTTACCGGCTTAAGCCCGGTACAGTCGGCAACTTGCAGTGCATTGCATAGCGTCGGTGCGGGGGGCGGGGCTTACCGCGATGGGGCGGGGCTTACCGGCTTAAGCCCGGTACAGTCGGCAACTTGCAGTGCATTGCATAGCGTCGGTGCGGGGGGCGGGGCTTACCGCGATGGGGCGGGGCTTACCGGCTTAAGCCCGGTACAGTCGGCAACTTGCAGTGCATTGCATAGCGTCGGTGCGGGGGGCGGGGCTTACCGCGATGGGGCGGGGCTTACCGGCTTAAGCCCGGTACAGATGGAAACATGCAGTGCATTGCATAGCGTCGGTGCCGGGGGCGGGGCTTACGGCGATGGGGGTTGGGCTTACCGGCTTAAGCCCGGTACAGTCGGCAACATACAGTGCATTGCATAGCGTCGTGCCGGGGGCGGGGCTTACCGCGATTGGGGCGGGGCTTACCGCGTCATGCCCGGTACAGTGTGCAACTATGGCAACATGCAATGCTTACTGTCACCTTTTCAGCAGACGCAACCCATCATTTCCTTTGGCGCTGAAGCGGCTGCTACTTCTCATGGCATAGCACCGCCACTTGTTTTTTAAACATGCCCCCATTCAAATGGCATCGGAGTAAAGGCAGCACGGTGGCTCAGTGGTTAGCACAGTAGCCTTGCAGCGCTGGGGTCCTGGGTTCAAATCCCACTAAGGGCAACATCTGCAAAGTGTATGTTCTCTCTGTGTTTGCGTGGGTTTCGTCTGGGTACTCCGGTTTCCTCTCACACCCAAAAACAAACATTAAATATAAAAAAAAACAAATTGCATTGCAGTGCATTACATAGCATTGGGTTGGCGCAGGGGGCGTGGCTTGGCCACGTGCATTGGGTGGGGGTGTGGCTTACCGGCTTAAGCTCGGTACAGTTGACAACATGCAATGCTTACTGCCACCTCTTCAGCAGACGCAACACTTCGTTACCTTTCGCGCTGGGGCCACTGTTACTTTTCAAGGCACCGCCATTTGTTTTATTAAACATGATCCCGTGATGGGGGCGGGGCTTACCGGCTTAAGCCCGGTACAGTCGGCAACTTACAGTGCATTGCATAGCGTCGGTGCCGGGGGCGGGGCTTACCGCGATGGGGCGGGGCTTACCGGCTTAAGCCCGGTACAGTTGGCAACTTGCAGTGCATTGCATAGCGTCGTGCGGGGGGCGGGGCTTACCGCGATGGGGCGGGGCTTACCGGCTTAAGCCCGGTACAGTCGGCAACTTGCAGTGCATTGCATAGCGGCGGTGCGGGGGGCGGGGCTTACCGCGATGGGGCGGGGCTTACCGGCTTAAGCCCGGTACAGTCGGCAACTTGCAGTGCATTGCATAGCGTCGGTGCGGGGGGCGGGGCTTACCGCGATGGGGCGGGGCTTACCGGCTTAAGCCCGGTACAGTCGGCAACTTGCAGTGCATTGCATAGCGTCGGTGCGGGGGGCGGGGCTTACCGGCTTAAGCCCGGTACAGTCGGCAACTTGCAGTGCATTGCATAGCGTCGTGCGGGGGGCGGGGCTTACCGCGATGGGGCGGGGCTTACCGGCTTAAGCCCGGTACAGTCGGCAACTTGCAGTGCATTGCATAGCGGCGGTGCGGGGGGCGGGGCTTACCGCGATGGGGCGGGGCTTACCGGCTTAAGCCCGGTACAGTCGGCAACTTGCAGTGCATTGCATAGCGTCGGTGCGGGGGGCGGGGCTTACCGCGATGGGGCGGGGCTTACCGGCTTAAGCCCGGTACAGTCGGCAACTTGCAGTGCATTGCATAGCGTCGGTGCCGGGGGCGGGGCTTACCGCGATGGGGCGGGGCTTACCGGCTTAAGCCCGGTACAGATGGAAACATGCAGTGCATTGCATAGCGTCGGTGAGGGGGGCGGGGCTTACCGCGATGGGGCGGGACTTACCGGCTTAAGCCCGGTACAGTCGGCAACTTGCAGTGCATTGCATAGCGTCGGTGCCGGGGGCGGGGCTTACCGCGATGGGGCGGGGCTTACCGGCTTAAGCCCGGTACAGATGGAAACATGCAGTGCATTGCATAGCGTCGGTGCCGGGGGAGGGGCTTACGGCGATGGGGGTTGGGCTTACCGGCTTAAGCCCGGTACAGTCGGCAACATACAGTGCATTGCATAGCGTCGTGCCGGGGGCGGGGCTTACCGCGATTGGGGCGGGGCTTACCGCGTCATGCCCGGTACAGTGTGCAACTATGGCAACATGCAATGCTTACTGTCACCTTTTCAGCAGACGCAACCCATCATTTCCTTTGGCGCTGAAGCGGCTGCTACTTCTCATGGCATAGCACCGCCACTTGTTTTTTAAACATGCCCCCATTCAAATGGCATCGGAGTAAAGGCAGCACGGTGGCTCAGTGGCTAGCACAGTAGCCTTGCAGCGCTGGGGTCCTGGGTTCAAATCCCACTAAGGGCAACATCTGCAAAGTGTATGTTCTCTCTGTGTTTGCGTGGGTTTCGTCTGGGTACTCCGGTTTCCTCTCACACCCAAAAACAAACATTAAATATAAAAAAAACAAATTGCATTGCAGTGCATTACATAGCATTGGGTTGGCGCAGGGGGCGTGGCTTACCGGCGTAAGCCTGGTACGGTTGGCCACGTGCATTGGGTGGGGGTGTGGCTTACCGGCTTAAGCTCGGTACAGTTGACAACATGCAATGCTTACTGCCACCTCTTCAGCAGACGCAACACTTCGTTACCTTTCGCGCTGGGGCCACTGTTACTTTTCAAGGCACCGCCATTTGTTTTATTAAACATGATCCCGTGATGGGGGCGGGGCTTACCGGCTTAAGCCCGGTACAGTCGGCAACTTACAGTGCATTGCATAGCCTCGGTGCCGGGGGCGGGGCTTACCGCGATGGGGCGGGGCTTACCGGCTTAAGCCCGGTACAGTCGGCAACTTGCAGTGCATTGCATAGCGTCGGTGCCGGGGGCGGGGCTTACAGCGATGGGGCGGGGCTTACCGGCTTAAGCCCGGTACAGTCGGCAACTTGCAGTGCATTGCATAGCGTCGGTGCGGGGGGCGGGGCTTACCGCGATGGGGCGGGGCTTACCGGCTTAAGCCCGGTACAGTCGGCAACTTGCAGTGCATTGCATAGCGTCGGTGCGGGGGGCGGGGCTTACCGCGATGGGGCGGGGCTTACCGGCTTAAGCCCGGTACAGTCGGCAACTTGCAGTGCATTGCATAGCGTCGGTGCGGGGGGCGGGGCTTACCGCGATGGGGCGGGGCTTACCGGCTTAAGCCCGGTACAGTCGGCAACTTGCAGTGCATTGCATAGCGTCGGTGCCGGGGGCGGGGCTTACCGCGATGGGGCGGGGCTTACCGGCTTAAGCCCGGTACAGATGGACACATGCAGTGCATTGCATAGCGTCGGTGCCGGGGGAGGGGCTTACGGCGATGGGGGTTGGGCTTACCGGCTTAAGCCCGGTACAGTCGGCAACATACAGTGCATTGCATAGCGTCGTGCCGGGGGCGGGGCTTACCGCGATTGGGGCGGGGCTTACCGCGTCATGCCCGGTACAGTGTGCAACTATGGCAACATGCAATGCTTACTGTCACCTTTTCAGCAGACGCAACCCATCATTTCCTTTGGCGCTGAAGCGGCTGCTACTTCTCATGGCATAGCACCGCCACTTGTTTTTTAAACATGCCCCCATTCAAATGGCATCGGAGTAAAGGCAGCACGGTGGCTCAGTGGTTAGCACAGTAGCCTTGCAGCGCTGGGGTCCTGGGTTCAAATCCCACTAAGGGCAACATCTGCAAAGTGTATGTTCTCTCTGTGTTTGCGTGGGTTTCGTCTGGGTACTCCGGTTTCCTCTCACACCCAAAAACAAACATTAAATATAAAAAAAACAAATTGCATTGCAGTGCATTACATAGCATTGGGTTGGCGCAGGGGGCGTGGCTTACCGGCGTAAGCCCGGTACGGTTGGCCACGTGCATTGGGTGGGGGTGTGGCTTACCGGCTTAAGCTCGGTACAGTTGACAACATGCAATGCTTACTGCCACCTCCTCAGCAGACGCAACACTTCGTTACCTTTTGCGCTGGGGCCACTGTTACTTTTCAAGGCACCGCCATTTGTTTTATTAAACATGATCCCGTGATGGGGGCGGGGCTTACCGGCTTAAGCCCGGTACAGTCGGCAACTTACAGTGCATTGCATAGCGTCGGTGCCGGGGGCGGGGCTTACCGCGATGGGGCGGGGCTTACCGGCTTAAGCCCGGTACAGTCGGCAACTTGCAGTGCATTGCATAGCGTCGGTGCCGGGGGCGGGGCTTACAGCGATGGGGCGGGGCTTACCGGCTTAAGCCCGGTACAGTCGGCAACTTGCAGTGCATTGCATAGCGTCGGTGCGGGGGGCGGGGCTTACCGCGATGGGGCGGGGCTTACCGGCTTAAGCCCGGTACAGTCGGCAACTTGCAGTGCATTGCATAGCGTCGGTGCGGGGGGCGGGGCTTACCGCGATGGGGCGGGGCTTACCGGCTTAAGCCCGGTACAGTCGGCAACTTGCAGTGCATTGCATAGCGTCGGTGCGGGGGGCGGGGCTTACCGCGATGGGGCGGGGCTTACCGGCTTAAGCCCGGTACAGTCGGCAACTTGCAGTGCATTGCATAGCGTCGGTGCCGGGGGCGGGGCTTACCGCGATGGGGCGGGGCTTACCGGCTTAAGCCCGGTACAGATGGAAACATGCAGTGCATTGCATAGCGTCGGTGCCGGGGGAGGGGCTTACGGCGATGGGGGTTGGGCTTACCGGCTTAAGCCCGGTACAGTCGGCAACATACAGTGCATTGCATAGCGTCGTGCCGGGGGCGGGGCTTACCGCGATTGGGGCGGGGCTTACCGCGTCATGCCCGGTACAGTGTGCAACTATGGCAACATGCAATGCTTACTGTCACCTTTTCAGCAGACGCAACCCATCATTTCCTTTGGCGCTGAAGCGGCTGCTACTTCTCATGGCATAGCACCGCCACTTGTTTTTTAAACATGCCCCCATTCAAATGGCATCGGAGTAAAGGCAGCACGGTGGCTCAGTGGCTAGCACAGTAGCCTTGCAGCGCTGGGGTCCTGGGTTCAAATCCCACTAAGGGCAACATCTGCAAAGTGTATGTTCTCTCTGTGTTTGCGTGGGTTTCGTCTGGGTACTCCGGTTTCCTCTCACACCCAAAAACAAACATTAAATATAAAAAAAACAAATTGCATTGCAGTGCATTACATAGCATTGGGTTGGCGCAGGGGGCGTGGCTTACCGGCGTAAGCCTGGTACGGTTGGCCACGTGCATTGGGTGGGGGTGTGGCTTACCGGCTTAAGCTCGGTACAGTTGACAACATGCAATGCTTACTGCCACCTCTTCAGCAGACGCAACACTTCGTTACCTTTCGCGCTGGGGCCACTGTTACTTTTCAATGCACCGCCATTTGTTTTATTAAACATGATCCCGTGATGGGGGCGGGGCTTACCGGCTTAAGCCCGGTACAGTCGGCAACTTACAGTGCATTGCATAGCGTCGGTGCCGGGGGCGGGGCTTACCGCGATGGGGCGGGGCTTACCGGCTTAAGCCCGGTACAGTCGGCAACTTGCAGTGCATTGCATAGCGTCGGTGCCGGGGGCGGGGCTTACAGCGATGGGGCGGGGCTTACCGGCTTAAGCCCGGTACAGTCGGCAACTTGCAGTGCATTGCATAGCGTCGGTGCGGGGGGCGGGGCTTACCGCGATGGGGCGGGGCTTACCGGCTTAAGCCCGGTACAGTCGGCAACTTGCAGTGCATTGCATAGCGTCGGTGCGGGGGGCGGGGCTTACCGCGATGGGGCGGGGCTTACCGGCTTAAGCCCGGTACAGTCGGCAACTTGCAGTGCATTGCATAGCGTCGGTGCGGGGGGCGGGGCTTACCGCGATGGGGCGGGGCTTACCGGCTTAAGCCCGGTACAGTCGGCAACTTGCAGTGCATTGCATAGCGTCGGTGCGGGGGGCGGGGCTTACCGCGATGGGGCGGGGCTTACCGGCTTAAGCCCGGTACAGATGGAAACATGCAGTGCATTGCATAGCGTCGGTGCCGGGGGCGGGGCTTACGGCGATGGGGGTTGGGCTTACCGGCTTAAGCCCGGTACAGTCGGCAACATACAGTGCATTGCATAGCGTCGTGCCGGGGGCGGGGCTTACCGCGATTGGGGCGGGGCTTACCGCGTCATGCCCGGTACAGTGTGCAACTATGGCAACATGCAATGCTTACTGTCACCTTTTCAGCAGACGCAACCCATCATTTCCTTTGGCGCTGAAGCGGCTGCTACTTCTCATGGCATAGCACCGCCACTTGTTTTTTAAACATGCCCCCATTCAAATGGCATCGGAGTAAAGGCAGCACGGTGGCTCAGTGGTTAGCACAGTAGCCTTGCAGCGCTGGGGTCCTGGGTTCAAATCCCACTAAGGGCAACATCTGCAAAGTGTATGTTCTCTCTGTGTTTGCGTGGGTTTCGTCTGGGTACTCCGGTTTCCTCTCACACCCAAAAACAAACATTAAATATAAAAAAAACAAATTGCATTGCAGTGCATTACATAGCATTGGGTTGGCGCAGGGGGCGTGGCTTGGCCACGTGCATTGGGTGGGGGTGTGGCTTACCGGCTTAAGCTCGGTACAGTTGACAACATGCAATGCTTACTGCCACCTCTTCAGCAGACGCAACACTTCGTTACCTTTCGCGCTGGGGCCACTGTTACTTTTCAAGGCACCGCCATTTGTTTTATTAAACATGATCCCGTGATGGGGGCGGGGCTTACCGGCTTAAGCCCGGTACAGTCGGCAACTTACAGTGCATTGCATAGCGTCGGTGCCGGGGGCGGGGCTTACCGCGATGGGGCGGGGCTTACCGGCTTAAGCCCGGTACAGTTGGCAACTTGCAGTGCATTGCATAGCGTCGTGCGGGGGGCGGGGCTTACCGCGATGGGGCGGGGCTTACCGGCTTAAGCCCGGTACAGTCGGCAACTTGCAGTGCATTGCATAGCGGCGGTGCGGGGGGCGGGGCTTACCGCGATGGGGCGGGGCTTACCGGCTTAAGCCCGGTACAGTCGGCAACTTGCAGTGCATTGCATAGCGTCGGTGCGGGGGGGCGGGGCTTACCGCGATGGGGCGGGGCTTACCGGCTTAAGCCCGGTACAGTCGGCAACTTGCAGTGCATTGCATAGCGTCGGTGCGGGGGGCGGGGCTTACCGGCTTAAGCCCGGTACAGTCGGCAACTTGCAGTGCATTGCATAGCGTCGTGCGGGGGGCGGGGCTTACCGCGATGGGGCGGGGCTTACCGGCTTAAGCCCGGTACAGTCGGCAACTTGCAGTGCATTGCATAGCGGCGGTGCGGGGGGCGGGGCTTACCGCGATGGGGCGGGGCTTACCGGCTTAAGCCCGGTACAGTCGGCAACTTGCAGTGCATTGCATAGCGTCGGTGCGGGGGGCGGGGGCTTACCGCGATGGGGCGGGGCTTACCGGCTTAAGCCCGGTACAGTCGGCAACTTGCAGTGCATTGCATAGCGTCGGTGCGGGGGGCGGGGCTTACCGCGATGGGGCGGGGCTTACCGGCTTAAGCCCGGTACAGATCGGAAACATGCAGTGCATTGCATAGCGTCGGTGCGGGGGGCGGGGCTTACCGCGATGGGGCGGGGCTTACCGGCTTAAGCCCGGTACAGTCGGCAACTTGCAGTGCATTGCATAGCGTCGGTGCCGGGGGCGGGGCTTACCGCGATGGGGCGGGGCTTACCGGCTTAAGCCCGGTACAGATGGAAACATGCAGTGCATTGCATAGCGTCGGTGCCGGGGGAGGGGCTTACGGCGATGGGGGTTGGGCTTACCGGCTTAAGCCCGGTACAGTCGGCAACATACAGTGCATTGCATAGCGTCGTGCCGGGGGCGGGGCTTACCGCGATTGGGGCGGGGCTTACCGCGTCATGCCCGGTACAGTGTGCAACTATGGCAACATGCAATGCTTACTGTCACCTTTTCAGCAGACGCAACCCATCATTTCCTTTGGCGCTGAAGCGGCTGCTACTTCTCATGGCATAGCACCGCCACTTGTTTTTTTAAACATGCCCCCATTCAAATGGCATCGGAGTAAAGGCAGCACGGTGGCTCAGTGGTTAGCACAGTAGCCTTGCAGCGCTGGGGTCCTGGGTTCAAATCCCACTAAGGGCAACATCTGCAAAGTGTATGTTCTCTCTGTGTTTGCGTGGGTTTCGTCTGGGTACTCCGGTTTCCTCTCACACCCAAAAACAAACATTAAATATAAAAAAAACAAATTGCATTGCAGTGCATTACATAGCATTGGGTTGGCGCAGGGGGCGTGGCTTACCGGCGTAAGCCCGGTACGGTTGGCCACGTGCATTGGGTGGGGGTGTGGCTTACCGGCTTAAGCTCGGTACAGTTGACAACATGCAATGCTTACTGCCACCTCCTTCAGCAGACGCAACACTTCGTTACCTTTCGCGCTGGGGCCACTGTTACTTTTCAAGGCACCGCCATTTGTTTTATTAAACATGATCCCGTGATGGGGGCGGGGCTTACCGGCTTAAGCCCGGTACAGTCGGCAACTTACAGTGCATTGCATAGCGTCGGTGCCGGGGGCGGGGCTTACCGCGATGGGGCGGGGCTTACCGGCTTAAGCCCGGTACAGTCGGCAACTTGCAGTGCATTGCATAGCGTCGGTGCCGGGGGCGGGGCTTACAGCGATGGGGCGGGGCTTACCGGCTTAAGCCCGGTACAGTCGGCAACTTGCAGTGCATTGCATAGCGTCGGTGCGGGGGGCGGGGCTTACCGCGATGGGGCGGGGCTTACCGGCTTAAGCCCGGTACAGTCGGCAACTTGCAGTGCATTGCATAGCGTCGGTGCGGGGGGCGGGGCTTACCGCGATGGGGCGGGGCTTACCGGCTTAAGCCCGGTACAGTCGGCAACTTGCAGTGCATTGCATAGCGTCGGTGCGGGGGGCGGGGCTTACCGCGATGGGGCGGGGCTTACGGCTTAAGCCCGGTACAGTCGGCAACTTGCAGTGCATTGCATAGCGTCGGTGCCGGGGGCGGGGCTTACCGCGATGGGGCGGGGCTTACCGGCTTAAGCCCGGTACAGATGGAAACATGCAGTGCATTGCATAGCGTCGGTGCCGGGGGAGGGGCTTACGGCGATGGGGGTTGGGCTTACCGGCTTAAGCCCGGTACAGTCGGCAACATACAGTGCATTGCATAGCGTCGTGCCGGGGGCGGGGCTTACCGCGATTGGGGCGGGGCTTACCGCGTCATGCCCGGTACAGTGTGCAACTATGGCAACATGCAATGCTTACTGTCACCTTTTCAGCAGACGCAACCCATCATTTCCTTTGGCGCTGAAGCGGCTGCTACTTCTCATGGCATAGCACCGCCACTTGTTTTTTAAACATGCCCCCATTCAAATGGCATCGGAGTAAAGGCAGCACGGTGGCTCAGTGGCTAGCACAGTAGCCTTGCAGCGCTGGGGTCCTGGGTTCAAATCCCACTAAGGGCAACATCTGCAAAGTGTATGTTCTCTCTGTGTTTGCGTGGGTTTCGTCTGGGTACTCCGGTTTCCTCTCACACCCAAAAACAAACATTAAATATAAAAAAAACAAATTGCATTGCAGTGCATTACATAGCATTGGGTTGGCGCAGGGGGCGTGGCTTACCGGCGTAAGCCTGGTACGGTTGGCCACGTGCATGGGTGGGGGTGTGGCTTACCGGCTTAAGCTCGGTACAGTTGACAACATGCAATGCTTACTGCCACCTCTTCAGCAGACGCAACACTTCGTTACCTTTCGCGCTGGGGCCACTGTTACTTTTCAATGCACCGCCATTTGTTTTATTAAACATGATCCCGTGATGGGGGCGGGGCTTACCGGCTTAAGCCCGGTACAGTCGGCAACTTACAGTGCATTGCATAGCCTCGGTGCCGGGGGCGGGGCTTACCGCGATGGGGCGGGGCTTACCGGCTTAAGCCCGGTACAGTCGGCAACTTGCAGTGCATTGCATAGCGTCGGTGCCGGTGGCGGGGCTTACAGCGATGGGGCGGGGCTTACCGGCTTAAGCCCGGTACAGTCGGCAACTTGCAGTGCATTGCATAGCGTCGGTGCGGGGGGCGGGGCTTACCGCGATGGGGCGGGGCTTACCGGCTTAAGCCCGGTACAGTCGGCAACTTGCAGTGCATTGCATAGCGTCGGTGCGGGGGGCGGGGCTTACCGCGATGGGGCGGGGCTTACCGGCTTAAGCCCGGTACAGTCGGCAACTTGCAGTGCATTGCATAGCGTCGGTGCGGGGGGCGGGGCTTACCGCGATGGGGCGGGGCTTACCGGCTTAAGCCCGGTACAGTCGGCAACTTGCAGTGCATTGCATAGCGTCGGTGCGGGGGGCGGGGCTTACCGCGATGGGGCGGGGCTTACCGGCTTAAGCCCGGTACAGATGGAAACATGCAGTGCATTGCATAGCGTCGGTGCCGGGGGCGGGGCTTACGGCGATGGGGGTTGGGCTTACCGGCTTAAGCCCGGTACAGTCGGCAACATACAGTGCATTGCATAGCGTCGTGCCGGGGGCGGGGCTTACCGCGATTGGGGCGGGGCTTACCGCGTCATGCCCGGTACAGTGTGCAACTATGGCAACATGCAATGCTTACTGTCACCTTTTCAGCAGACGCAACCCATCATTTCCTTTGGCGCTGAAGCGGCTGCTACTTCTCATGGCATAGCACCGCCACTTGTTTTTTAAACATGCCCCCATTCAAATGGCATCGGAGTAAAGGCAGCACGGTGGCTCAGTGGTTAGCACAGTAGCCTTGCAGCGCTGGGGTCCTGGGTTCAAATCCCACTAAGGGCAACATCTGCAAAGTGTATGTTCTCTCTGTGTTTGCGTGGGTTTCGTCTGGGTACTCCGGTTTCCTCTCACACCCAAAAACAAACATTAAATATAAAAAAAACAAATTGCATTGCAGTGCATTACATAGCATTGGGTTGGCGCAGGGGGCGTGGCTTGGCCACGTGCATTGGGTGGGGGTGTGGCTTACCGGCTTAAGCTCGGTACAGTTGACAACATGCAATGCTTACTGCCACCTCTTCAGCAGACGCAACACTTCGTTACCTTTCGCGCTGGGGCCACTGTTACTTTTTCAAGGCACCGCCATTTGTTTTATTAAACATGATCCCGTGATGGGGGCGGGGCTTACCGGCTTAAGCCCGGTACAGTCGGCAACTTACAGTGCATTGCATAGCGTCGGTGCCGGGGGCGGGGCTTACCGCGATGGGGCGGGGCGTACCGGCTTAAGCCCGGTACAGTTGGCAACTTGCAGTGCATTGCATAGCGTCGTGCGGGGGGCGGGGCTTACCGCGATGGGGCGGGGCTTACCGGCTTAAGCCCGGTACAGTCGGCAACTTGCAGTGCATTGCATAGCGGCGGTGCGGGGGGCGGGGCTTACCGCGATGGGGCGGGGCCTTACCGGCTTAAGCCCGGTACAGTCGGCAACTTGCAGTGCATTGCATAGCGTCGGTGCGGGGGGCGGGGCTTACCGGCGATGGGGCGGGGCTTACCGGCTTAAGCCCGGTACAGTCGGCAACTTGCAGTGCATTGCATAGCGTCGGGGGGGGGGGCGGGGCTTACCGGCTTAAGCCCGGTACAGTCGGCAACTTGCAGTGCATTGCATAGCGTCGTGCGGGGGGCGGGGCTTACCGCGATGGGGCGGGGCTTACCGGCTTAAGCCCGGTACAGTCGGCAACTTGCAGTGCATTGCATAGCGGCGGTGCGGGGGGCGGGGCTTACCGCGATGGGGCGGGGCTTACCGGCTTAAGCCCGGTACAGTCGGCAACTTGCAGTGCATTGCATAGCGTCGGTGCGGGGGGCGGGGCTTACCGCGATGGGGCGGGGCTTACCGGCTTAAGCCCGGTACAGTCGGCAACTTGCAGTGCATTGCATAGCGTCGGTGCCGGGGGCGGGGCTTACCGCGATGGGGCGGGGCTTACCGGCTTAAGCCCGGTACAGATCGGCAACTTGCAGTGCATTGCATAGCGTCGGTGCGGGGGGCGGGGCTTACCGCGATGGGGCGGGGCTTACCGGCTTAAGCCCGGTACAGTCGGCAACTTGCAGTGCATTGCATAGCGTCGGTGCCGGGGGCGGGGCTTACCGCGATGGGGCGGGGCTTACCGGCTTAAGCCCGGTACAGATGGAAACATGCAGTGCATTGCATAGCGTCGGTGCCGGGGGAGGGGCTTACGGCGATGGGGGTTGGGCTTACCGGCTTAAGCCCGGTACAGTCGGCAACATACAGTGCATTGCATAGCGTCGTGCCGGGGGCGGGGCTTACCGCGATTGGGGCGGGGCTTACCGCGTCATGCCCGGTACAGTGTGCAACTATGGCAACATGCAATGCTTACTGTCACCTTTTCAGCAGACGCAACCCATCATTTCCTTTGGCGCTGAAGCGGCTGCTACTTCTCATGGCATAGCACCGCCACTTGTTTTTTAAACATGCCCCCATTCAAATGGCATCGGAGTAAAGGCAGCACGGTGGCTCAGTGGCTAGCACAGTAGCCTTGCAGCGCTGGGGTCCTGGGTTCAAATCCCACTAAGGGCAACATCTGCAAAGTGTATGTTCTCTCTGTGTTTGCGTGGGTTTCGTCTGGGTACTCCGGTTTCCTCTCACACCCAAAAACAAACATTAAATATAAAAAAAACAAATTGCATTGCAGTGCATTACATAGCATTGGGTTGGCGCAGGGGGCGTGGCTTACCGGCGTAAGCCTGGTACGGTTGGCCACGTGCATTGGGTGGGGGTGTGGCTTACCGGCTTAAGCTCGGTACAGTTGACAACATGCAATGCTTACTGCCACCTCTTCAGCAGACGCAACACTTCGTTACCTTTCGCGCTGGGGCCACTGTTACTTTTCAAGGCACCGCCATTTGTTTTATTAAACATGATCCCGTGATGGGGGCGGGGCTTACCGGCTTAAGCCCGGTACAGTCGGCAACTTACAGTGCATTGCATAGCCTCGGTTGCCGGGGGCGGGGCTTACCGCGATGGGGCGGGGCTTACCGGCTTAAGCCCGGTACAGTCGGCAACTTGCAGTGCATTGCATAGCGTCGGTGCCGGGGGCGGGGCTTACAGCGATGGGGCGGGGCTTACCGGCTTAAGCCCGGTACAGTCGGCAACTTGCAGTGCATTGCATAGCGTCGGTGCGGGGGGCGGGGCTTACCGCGATGGGGCGGGGCTTACCGGCTTAAGCCCGGTACAGTCGGCAACTTGCAGTGCATTGCATAGCGTCGGTGCGGGGGGCGGGGCTTACCGCGATGGGGCGGGGCTTACCGGCTTAAGCCCGGTACAGTCGGCAACTTGCAGTGCATTGCATAGCGTCGGTGCGGGGGGCGGGGCTTACCGCGATGGGGCGGGGCTTACCGGCTTAAGCCCGGTACAGTCGGCAACTTGCAGTGCATTGCATAGCGTCGGTGCCGGGGGCGGGGCTTACCGCGATGGGGCGGGGCTTACCGGCTTAAGCCCGGTACAGATGGAAACATGCAGTGCATTGCATAGCGTCGGTGCCGGGGGAGGGGCTTACGGCGATGGGGGTTGGGCTTACCGGCTTAAGCCCGGTACAGTCGGCAACATACAGTGCATTGCATAGCGTCGTGCCGGGGGCGGGGCTTACCGCGATTGGGGCGGGGCTTACCGCGTCATGCCCGGTACAGTGTGCAACTATGGCAACATGCAATGCTTACTGTCACCTTTTCAGCAGACGCAACCCATCATTTCCTTTGGCGCTGAAGCGGCTGCTACTTCTCATGGCATAGCACCGCCACTTGTTTTTTAAACATGCCCCCATTCAAATGGCATCGGAGTAAAGGCAGCACGGTGGCTCAGTGGTTAGCACAGTAGCCTTGCAGCGCTGGGGTCCTGGGTTCAAATCCCACTAAGGGCAACATCTGCAAAGTGTATGTTCTCTCTGTGTTTGCGTGGGTTTCGTCTGGGTACTCCGGTTTCCTCTCACACCCAAAAACAAACATTAAATATAAAAAAAACAAATTGCATTGCAGTGCATTACATAGCATTGGGTTGGCGCAGGGGGCGTGGCTTACCGGCGTAAGCCCGGTACGGTTGGCCACGTGCATTGGGTGGGGGTGTGGCTTACCGGCTTAAGCTCGGTACAGTTGACAACATGCAATGCTTACTGCCACCTCCTTCAGCAGACGCAACACTTCGTTACCTTTCGCGCTGGGGCCACTGTTACTTTTCAAGGCACCGCCATTTGTTTTATTAAACATGATCCCGTGATGGGGGCGGGGCTTACCGGCTTAAGCCCGGTACAGTCGGCAACTTACAGTGCATTGCATAGCGTCGGTGCCGGGGGCGGGGCTTACCGCGATGGGGCGGGGCTTACCGGCTTAAGCCCGGTACAGTCGGCAACTTGCAGTGCATTGCATAGCGTCGGTGCCGGGGGCGGGGCTTACAGCGATGGGGCGGGGCTTACCGGCTTAAGCCCGGTACAGTCGGCAACTTGCAGTGCATTGCATAGCGTCGGTGCGGGGGGCGGGGCTTACCGCGATGGGGCGGGGCTTACCGGCTTAAGCCCGGTACAGTCGGCAACTTGCAGTGCATTGCATAGCGTCGGTGCGGGGGGCGGGGCTTACCGCGATGGGGCGGGGCTTACCGGCTTAAGCCCGGTACAGTCGGCAACTTGCAGTGCATTGCATAGCGTCGGTGCGGGGGGGCGGGGCTTACCGCGATGGGGCGGGGCTTACCGGCTTAAGCCCGGTACAGTCGGCAACTTGCAGTGCATTGCATAGCGTCGGTGCCGGGGGCGGGGCTTACCGCGATGGGGCGGGGCTTACCGGCTTAAGCCCGGTACAGATGGAAACATGCAGTGCATTGCATAGCGTCGGTGCCGGGGGAGGGGTTTACGGCGATGGGGGTTGGGCTTACCGGCTTAAGCCCGGTACAGTCGGCAACATACAGTGCATGCATAGCGTCGTGCCGGGGGCGGGGCTTACCGCGATTGGGGCGGGGCTTACCGCGTCATGCCTGGTACAGTGTGCAACTATGGCAACATGCAATGCTTACTGTCACCTTTTCAGCAGACGCAACCCATCATTTCCTTTGGCGCTGAAGCGGCCTGCTACTTCTCATGGCATAGCACCGCCACTTGTTTTTAAACATGCCCCCATTCAAATGGCATCGGAGTAAAGGCAGCACGGTGGCTCAGTGGCTAGCACAGTAGCCTTGCAGCGCTGGGGTCCTGGGTTCAAATCCCACTAAGGGCAACATCTGCAAAGTGTATGTTCTCTCTGTGTTTGCGTGGGTTTCGTCTGGGTACTCCGGTTTCCTCTCACACCCAAAAACAAACATTAAATATAAAAAAAACAAATTGCATTGCAGTGCATTACATAGCATTGGGTTGGCGCAGGGGGCGTGGCTTACCGGCGTAAGCCTTGGTACGGTTGGCCACGTGCATTGGGTGGGGTGTGGCTTACCGGCTTAAGCTCGGTACAGTTGACAACATGCAATGCTTACTGCCACCTCTTCAGCAGACGCAACACTTCGTTACCTTTCGCGCTGGGGCCACTGTTACTTTTCAATGCACCGCCATTTGTTTTATTAAACATGATCCCGTGATGGGGGCGGGGCTTACCGGCTTAAGCCCGGTACAGTCGGCAACTTACAGTGCATTGCATAGCCTCGGTGCCGGGGGCGGGGCTTACCGCGATGGGGCGGGGCTTACCGGCTTAAGCCCGGTACAGTCGGCAACTTGCAGTGCATTGCATAGCGTCGGTGCGGTGGGCGGGGCTTACCGCGATGGGGCGGGGCTTACCGGCTTAAGCCCGGTACAGTCGGCAACTTGCAGTGCATTGCATAGCGTCGGTGCCGGGGGCGGGGCTTACCGCGATGGGGCGGGGCTTACCGGCTTAAGCCCGGTACAGTCGGCAACTTGCAGTGCATTGCATAGCGTCGGTGCGGGGGCGGGGCTTACCGCGATGGGGCGGGGCTTACCGGCTTAAGCCCGGTACAGTCGGCAACTTGCAGTGCATTGCATAGCGTTCGGTGCGGGGGGCGGGGCTTACCGCGATGGGGCGGGGCTTACCGGCTTAAGCCCGGTACAGTCGGCAACTTGCAGTGCATTGCATAGCGTCGGTGCGGGGGGCGGGGCTTACCGCGATTGGGGCGGCGCTTACCGGCTTAAGCCCGGTACAGATGGAAACATGCAGTGCATTGCATAGCGTCGGTGCCGGGGGCGGGGCTTACGGCGATGGGGGTTGGGCTTACCGGCTTAAGCCCGGGTACAGTCGGCAACTTACCGTGCATTGCATAGCGTCGTGCCGGGGGCGGGGCTTACCGCGATTGGGGCGGGGCTTACCGCGTCATGCCCGGTACAGTGTGCAACTATGGCAACATGCAATGCTTACTGTCACCTTTTCAGCAGACGCAACCCATCATTTCCTTTGGCGCTGAAGCGGCTGCTACTTCTCATGGCATAGCACCGCCACTTGTTTTTTAAACATGCCCCCATTCAAATGGCATCGGAGTAAAGGCAGCACGGTGGCTCAGTGGTTAGCACAGTAGCCTTGCAGCGCTGGGGTCCTGGGTTCAAATCCCACTAAGGGCAACATCTGCAAAGTGTATGTTCTCTCTGTGTTTGCGTGGGTTTCGTCTGGGTACTCCGGTTTCCTCTCACACCCAAAAACAAACATTAAATATAAAAAAAACAAATTGCATTGCAGTGCATTACATAGCATTGGGTTGGCGCAGGGGGCGTGGCTTACCGGCGTAAGCCTGGTACGGTTGGCCACGTGCATTGGGTGGGGGTGTGGCTTACCGGCTTAAGCTCGGTACAGTTGACAACATGCAATGCTTACTGCCACCTCTTCAGCAGACGCAACACTTCGTTACCTTTCGCGCTGGGGCCACTGTTACTTTTCAATGCACCGCCATTTGTTTTTATTAAACATGATCCCGTGATGGGGGCGGGGCTTACCGGCTTAAGCCCGGTACAGTCGGCAACTTACAGTGCATTGCATAGCGTCGGTGCCGGGGGCGGGGCTTACCGCGATGGGGCGGGGCTTACCGGCTTAAGCCCGGTACAGTCGGCAACTTGCAGTGCATTGCATAGCGTCGGTGCCGGTGGCGGGGCTTACAGCGATGGGGCGGGGCTTACCGGCTTAAGCCCGGTACAGTCGGCAACTTGCAGTGCATTGCATAGCGTCGGTGCGGGGGGCGGGGCTTACCGCGATGGGGCGGGGCTTACCGGCTTAAGCCCGGTACAGTCGGCAACTTGCAGTGCATTGCATAGCGTCGGTGCGGGGGGCGGGGCTTACCGCGATGGGGCGGGGCTTACCGGCTTAAGCCCGGTACAGTCGGCAACTTGCAGTGCATTGCATAGCGTCGGTGCGGGGGGCGGGGCTTACCGCGATGGGGCGGGGGCTTACCGGCTTAAGCCCGGTACAGTCGGCAACTTGCAGTGCCTTGCATAGCGTCGGTGCGGGGGCGGGGCTTACCGCGATGGGGCGGGGCTTACCGGCTTAAGCCCGGTACAGATGGAAACATGCAGTGCATTGCATAGCGTCGGTGCCGGGGGCGGGGCTTACGGCGATGGGGGTTGGGCTTACCGGCTTAAGCCCGGTACAGTCGGCAACATACAGTGCATTGCATAGCGTCGTGCCGGGGGCGGGGCTTACCGCGATTGGGGCGGGGCTTACCGCGTCATGCCCGGTACAGTGTGCAACTATGGCAACATGCAATGCTTACTGTCACCTTTTCAGCAGACGCAACCCATCATTTCCTTTGGCGCTGAAGCGGCTGCTACTTCTCATGGCATAGCACCGCCACTTGTTTTTTAAACATGCCCCCATTCAAATGGCATCGGAGTAAAGGCAGCACGGTGGCTCAGTGGTTAGCACAGTAGCCTTGCAGCGCTGGGGTCCTGGGTTCAAATCCCACTAAGGGCAACATCTGCAAAGTGTATGTTCTCTCTGTGTTTGCGTGGGTTTCGTCTGGGTACTCCGGTTTCCTCTCACACCCAAAAACAAACATTAAATATAAAAAAAACAAATTGCATTGCAGTGCATTACATAGCATTGGGTTGGCGCAGGGGGCGTGGCTTA
This sequence comes from Dendropsophus ebraccatus, assembly GCF_027789765.1. Classification (NCBI taxonomy): domain Eukaryota; kingdom Metazoa; phylum Chordata; class Amphibia; order Anura; family Hylidae; genus Dendropsophus; species Dendropsophus ebraccatus. Next base: position 6,194 of record NW_027208432.1, on the reverse strand, counting down.
CCGGCGTAAGCCTGGTACGGTTGGCCCACGTGCATTGGGTGGGGGTGTGGCCTTACCGGCTTAAGCTCGGTACAGTTGACAACATGCAATGCTTACTGCCACCTCTTCAGCAGACGCAACACTTCGTTACCTTTCGCGCTGGGGCCACTGTTACTTTTCAATGCACCGCCATTTGTTTTATTAAACATGATCCCGTGATGGGGGCGGGGCTTACCGGCTTAAGCCCGGTACAGTCGGCAACTTACAGTGCATTGCATAGCCTCGGTGCCGGGGGCGGGGCTTACCGCGATGGGGCGGGGCTTACCGGCTTAAGCCCGGTACAGTCGGCAACTTGCAGTGCATTGCATAGCGTCGGTGCCGGTGGCGGGGCTTACAGCGATGGGGCGGGGCTTACCGGCTTAGCCCGGTACAGTCGGCAACTTGCAGTGCATTGCATAGCGTCGGTGCGGGGGGCGGGGCTTACCGCGATGGGGCGGGGCTTTACCGGCTTAAGCCCGGTACAGTCGGCAACTTGCAGTGCATTGCATAGCGTCGGTGCGGGGGGCGGGGCTTACCGCGATGGGGCGGGGCTTACCGGCTTAAGCCCGGTACAGTCGGCAACTTGCAGTGCATTGCATAGCGTCGGTGCGGGGGGCGGGGCTTACCGCGATGGGGCGGGGCTTACCGGCTTAAGCCCGGTACAGTCGGCAACTTGCAGTGCATTGCATAGCGTCGGTGCGGGGGGCGGGGCTTACCGCGATGGGGCGGGGCTTACCGGCTTAAGCCCGGTACAGATGGAAACATGCAGTGCATTGCATAGCGTCGGTGCCGGGGGCGGGGCTTACGGCGATGGGGGTTGGGCTTACCGGCTTAAGCCCGGTACAGTCGGCAACATACAGTGCATTGCATAGCGTCGTGCCGGGGGCGGGGCTTACCGCGATTGGGGCGGGGCTTACCGGCGTCATGCCCGGTACAGTGTGCAACTATGGCAACATGCAATGCTTACTGTCACCTTTTTCAGCAGACGCAACCCATCATTTTCCTTTGCGCTGAAGCGGCTGCTACTTCTCATGGCATAGCACCGCCACTTGTTTTTTTAAACATGCCCCCATTCAAATGGCATCGGAGTAAAGGCAGCACGGTGGCTCAGTGGTTAGCACAGTAGCCTTGCAGCGCTGGGGTCCTGGGTTCAATCCCACTAAGGGCAACATCTGCAAAGTGTATGTTCTCTCTGTGTTTGCGTGGGTTTTCGTCTGGGTAACTCCGGTTTCCCTCTCACACCCAAAAACAAACATTAAATATAAAAAAAAACAAATTGCATTGCAGTGCATTACATAGCATTGGGTTTGGCGCAGGGGGCCGTGGCTTGGCCACGTGCATTGGGTGGGGGTGTGGCTTACCGGCTTAAGCTCGGTACAGTTGACAACATGCAATGCTTAACTGCCACCTCTTCAGCAGACGCAACACTTCGTTACCTTTCGCGCTGGGGACACCTGTTACTTTTCAAGGCACCGCCATTTGTTTTATTAAACATGATCCCCGTGATGGGGCGGGGCTTACCGGCCTTAAGCCCGGTACAGTCGGCAACTTACAGTGCATTGCATAGCGTCGGTGCCGGGGGCGGGGCTTACCGCGATGGGGCGGGGCTTACGGCTTAAGCCCGGTACAGTTGGCAACTTGCAGTGCATTGCATAGCGTCGTGCGGGGGGCGGGGCTTACCGCGATGGGGCGGGGCTTACCGGCTTAAGCCCGGTACAGTCGGCAACTTGCAGTGCATTGCATATAGCGGCGGTGCGGGGGCGGGGCTTACCGCGATGGGGCGGGGCTTACCGGCTTAAGCCCGGTACAGTCGGCAACTTGCAGTGCATTGCATAGCGTCGGTGCGGGGGGCGGGGCTTACCGCGATGGGGCGGGGCTCTTACGGCTTAAGGCCCGGTACAGTCGGCAACTTGCAGTGCATTGCATAGCGTCGGTGCGGGGGGCGGGGCTTACCGGCTTAAGCCGGTTACCGTCGGCAACTTGCAGTGCATTGCATCGCGTCGTGCGGGGGGCGGGGCTTACCGCGATGGGGCGGGGCTTACCGGCTTAAGCCCGGTACAGTCGGCAACTTGCAGTGCATTGCATAGCGGCGGTGCGGGGGGCGGGGCTTACCGCGATGGGGCGGGGCTTACCGGCTTAAGCCCGGTACAGTCGGCAATTGCAGTGCATTGCATAGCGTCGGTGCGGGGGGCGGGGCTTACCGCGATGGGCGGGGCTTACCGGCTTAAGCCCGGTACAGTCGGCAACTTGCAGTGCATTGCATAGCGTCGTGCCGGGGGCGGGGCTACCGCGATGGGGCGGGGCTTACCGGCTTAAGCCCGGTACAGATGGAAACATGCAGTGCATGCATAGCGTCGGTGCGGGGGGCGGGGCTTACCGCGATGGGCGGGGCTCTACCGGCTTAAGCCCGGTACAGCGGCAACTTGCAGTGCATTGCATAGCGTCGGTGCCGGGGCGGGCTTACCGCGATGGGGCGGGGCTTACGGCTTAGGCCCGGTACAGATGGAAACATGCAGTGCATTGCATAGCGTCGGTGCCGGGGGAGGGGCTTACGGCGATGGGGGTTGGGCTTACCGGCTTAAGCCCGGTACAGTCGGCAACATACAGTGCATTGCATAGCGTCGTGCCGGGGCGGGGCTTACCGCGATTGGGGCGGGGCTCTACCGCGTCATGCCCGGTACAGTGTGCAACTATGGCAACATGCAATGCTTACTGTCACCTCTTTCAGCAGACGCAACCCATCATTTCCTTTGGCGCTGAAGCGGCTGCTACTTCTCATGGCATAGCACCGCCACTTGTTTTTTAAACATGCCCCCATTCAAATGGCATCGGAGTAAAGGCAGCACGGTGGCTCAGTGGCTAGCACAGTAGCCTTGCAGCGCTGGGGTCCTGGGTTCAAATCCCACTAAGGGCAACATCTGCAAAGTGTATGTTCTCTCTGTGTTTGCGTGGGTTTCGTCTGGGTACTCCGGTTTCCTCTCACACCCAAAAACAAACATTAAATATAAAAAAACAAATTGCATTGCAGTGCATTACATAGCATTGGGTTGGCGCAGGGGGCGTGGCTTACCGGCGTAAGCCTGGTACGGTTGGCCACGTGCATTGGGTGGGGGTGTGGCTTACCGGCTTAAGCTCGGTACAGTTGACAACATGCAATGCTTACTGCCACCTCTTCAGCAGACGCAACACTTCGTTACCTTTCGCGCTGGGGCCACTGTTACTTTTCAAGGCACCGCCATTTGTTTTATTAAACATGATCCCGTGATGGGGGCGGGGCTTACCGGCTTAAGCCCGGTACAGTCGGCAACTTACAGTGCATTGCATAGCCTCGGTTGCCGGGGGCGGGGCTTACCGCGATGGGGCGGGGCTTACGGCTTAAGCCCGGTACAGTCGGCAACTTGCAGTGCATTGCATAGCGTCGGTGCGGGGGCGGGGCTCTACAGCGATGGGGCGGGGCTTACCGGCTTAAGCCCGGTACAGTCGGCAACTTGCAGTGCATTGCATAGCGTCGGTGCGGGGGGCGGGGCTTACCGCGATGGGGCGGGGCTTACCGGCTTAAGCCCCGGTACAGTCGGCAACTTGCAGTGCATTGCATCGCGTCGGTGCGGGGGGCGGGGCTTACCGCGATGGGCGGGGCTTACCGGCTTAAGCCCGGTACACAGTCGGCAACTTGCAGTGCATTGCATAGCGTCGGTGCGGGGGGCGGGGCTTCCCGCGATGGGGCGGGCCTTACCGGCTTAAGCCCGGTACAGTCGGCAACTTGCAGTGCATTGCATAGCGTCGGTGCCGGGGGCGGGGCTTACCGCGATGGGGCGGGGCTTACCGGCTTAAGCCCGGTACAGATGGAAACATGCAGTGCATTGCATAGCGTCGGTGCCGGGGGAGGGGCTTACGGCGATGGGGGTTGGGCTTACCGGCTTAAGCCCGGTACAGTCGGCAACATACAGTGCATTGCATAGCGTCGTGCCGGGGGCGGGGCTTACGCGATTGGGCGGGGCTTACCGCGTCATGCCCGGTACAGTGTGCAACTATGGCAACATGCAATGCTTACTGTCACCTTTTCAGCAGACGCAACCCATCATTTCCTTTGGCGCTGAAGCGGCTGCTACTTCTCATGGCATAGCACCGCCACTTGTTTTTAAACATGCCCCATTCAAATGGCATCGGAGTAAAGGCAGCACGGTGGCTCAGTGGTTAGCACAGTAGCCTTGCAGCGCTGGGGTCCTGGGTTCAAATCCCACTAAGGGCAACATCTGCCAAAGTGTATGTTCTCTCTGTGTTTGCGTGGGTTTCGTCTGGGTACTCCGGTTCCTCTCCACACCCAAAAACAAACATTAAATATAAAAAAAACAAATTGCATTGCAGTGCATTACATAGCATTGGTTGGCGCAGGGGGCGTGGCTTACCTACGGCGTAAGCCCGGTTACGGTTGGCCACGTGCATTGGGTGGGGGTGTGGCTTACCGGCTTAAGCTCGGTACAGTTGACAACATGCAATGCTTACTGCCACCTCCTCAGCAGACGCAACACTTCGTTACCTTTTGCGCTGGGGCCACTGTTACTTTTCAAGCACCGCCATTTGTTTTATTAAAACATGATCCCGTGATGGGGGCGGGGCTTACCGGCTTAAGCCCGGGTACAGTCGGCAACTATCACAGTGCAATTGCATAGCGCTCGGTGCCGGGGGCGGGGCTTACGCGATGGGGCGGGGCCTTACCGGCTTAAGCCCGGTACAGGCGGCAACTTGCAGTGCATTTGCATAGCGTCGGTGCGGGGCGGGGCTTACAGCGATGGGGCGGGGCTTACCGGCTTAAGCCCGGTACAGTCGGCAACTTGCAGTGCATTGCATAGCGTCGGTGCGGGGGGCGGGGCTTACCGCGATGGGGCGGGGCTTACCGGCTTAAGCCCGGTACAGTCGGCAACTTGCAGTGCATTGCATAGCGTCGGTGCGGGGGGCGGGGCTTACCGCGATGGGGCGGGGCTTACCGGCTTAAGCCCGGTACAGTCGGCAACTTGCAGTGCATTGCATAGCGTCGGTGCGGGGGGCGGGGCTTACCGCGATGGGGCGGGGCTTACCGGCTTAAAGCCCGGTACAGTCGGCAACTTGCAGTGCATTGCATAGCGTCGGTGCGGGGGCGGGGCTTACCGCGATGGGGCGGGGCTTACCGGCTTAAGCCCGGTACAGTGGCAACTTGCAGGCATTGCATAGCGTCGGTGCCGGGGGAGGGGCTTACCGCGATGGGGTTGGGTTACCGGCTTAAGCCCGGTACAGTCGGAAAATACAGTGCATTGCATAGCGTCGTGCCGGGGGCGGGGCTTACCGCGATTGGGGGCGGCTTAATGGTTATCGTCGGCGGGGGATATCATAGCATAGCGTCCACCCGTGTGCGGGGCTACCGCGATTAGCGGGGCCAACATGCGTCATGAGGACTTACTGTCAACTATTGCAATCAGCATGCTTACGGCAATCTTTCATTATCTTAGGCCGTTGTTTTTGTTTGAACGCGAGCGGCTGCTTACTTCTCATGGCAAGGCACGTCCACTTGTTTTTTAAACATGCCCCATTCAAATGGCATCGGAGTAAAGGCAGCACGGTGGCTCAGGGTTAGCACAGTAGCCTTGCAGCGCTGGGGTCCTGGGTTCAAATCCCACTAAGGGCAACATCTGCAAAGTGTAGTTCTCTCTGTGTTTGCGTGGGTTTCGTCTGGGTACTCCGGTTTCCTCTCACAACCAAAAAACAAACATTAAATATAAAAAAAACAAATTGCATTGCAGTGCATTACATAGCATTGGGTTGGCGCAGGGGGCGTGGCTTACGGCGTAAGCCTGGTACGGTTGGCCACGTGCATTGGCGTGGGGGTGTGGCTTACCGGCTTAAGCTCGGTACAGTTGACAAACATGCAATGCTACTGCCACCTCTTCAGCAGACGCAACACTTCGTTACCTTTTCGCGCTGGGGCCACTGTACTTTTCAAGGCACCGCCATTTGTTTTATTAAACATGATCCCGTGATGGGGGGCGGGGCTTACCGGCTTAAGCCCGGTACAGTCGGCAAACTTACAGTGCATTGCATAGCGTCGGTGCGGGGGGCGGGGCTTACCGCGAGGGGCGGGGCTTACCGGCTTAAGCCCGGGTACAGTCGGCAACTTGCAGTGCATTGCATAGCGTCGGTGCGGG
>NW_027208431.1:0-60711 GCF_027789765.1 Dendropsophus ebraccatus | reverse complement strand
CAAGAACAACATCACCTTTGCAGCCTTCAAGAGGTTCTTTTAGACCACATGTGCGTGTATAAAAAAAACAAAAAAAAAATGAGTACTAGTGTATACATGTGGAAATGTGTCAGCGCTTCTATATGTGTATCTACTCTAATGCAGACCCCCAAACAATGTTTTATGGCGCTATGAAAAAGCTTCTGGCTGTGTTGTATTATGGAAGCTTTCCAATGATTTCTAGCAGCACATTCTACGTTTATCCTGTCAATTGAGTTTCTACACAATTAGGATGTATTACTAGGCTTATGCCAAACTGAAAAACAGCAGATGTTCCATTGCCACCAAGGTCATTCATGTGGCTCATCGCAGAACATGGCTGTAAGTCTTGGTCATCAAACATCAGTCACAGAGGAGAGGTTTTCATGGTGATAAAAAATTTAAAGCGAACCCTTGGCTATTGTCACACAGTACGGTTTGCCTATGGCTGTGAATTTACAGTTCAATTTTTAGAATTTTCAAGCTGAAACTGAGATTTATAATGCAGACCGGCTAGCAGATGCCTATAGTAATTCCATGGAGTTAATCTATAGATTTTAAGTGCAGAATTAGCAGCAATAATGCACATGCCAAAGGGTTTTAAAATTTACAGCACATTCATTATTCTGCACGGATATTTCCTTATCCGGTTAATAGGGATAAATACACCATTCACGTGCACAGCCAGCTGAGTGTTAGAGGATCCTGTCTACCTTAGTGGGAAATCCACAGCTAAATCATCATAGAAACATAGGTGTGCAAACAAGCTGTTACTGTTGGCTAACATTTGCTGATAATGTGGAAGAAAAAACACGTATGTTAGGAATGTGTGTAAATCATCAAAAAGACTAGGTTCACACTGCTGTTATTTTTTTCCACACTGCTGTCATAAGTGCAGAACAATGAAAAATGACAGTGGTAGATGGTGGCATATCTAGTTCTGAATTTTTGTCTACTTTTTGCCCCATATTGAAGTTAGGCCCTCTTGTGCCCCATACTGTATTAGCCCCCTTGTGCCCCATACTGTATTAGCCCCTTTGTGCCCCAATAATTTAGTTAGGCCCCCTTGTGCCTGTAGGTATGCCTCCTTATACTTCCACACTGAGGTCAGGCCTCCTTGTGTCCCCATAATGTTGTTAGGCCCCTTAATTCCCCCACCACACAGTAATTAAGTTACTAAATTAAAACTCTCCCTGTTCCCATGTGGTATGTCTGTTCTTTTTTATGTAAGCATCCTAGGGCAGGCAGTGTAATGCAATAATAAGGAGCTGCTTGCGCTGGTAGCAGAACTCCCCATCTGTCACAAACTTTTGCAATACATAGCTTGGGACAAAGAGTTGATTATACTCTGTTCATAGTTTTCAACTGTGTGCATCCCATGGACAGACACACAAATGCAACACCCACCTGTGGATCCTTTGTATGGATTCCTGAGCAGCCATCCCTTCTCTGGTAAGCCCAGCCACATATATATTCTTCCCATTTTTTGTGCATATTCTTGGCTGCCAGACATAGTTAGGCACCTCTGTTCCACCAATATATTCCACACAAAGGGGGAGATTTATCAAACTGGTGTAAAGTAGAATTGGCTCACTTGCCCCTAGCAACCAATCAGATTCCACCTTTCAATTTTTAAAGAATCTGTGAGGAATAAAAGGTGGAATATGATTGGTTGCTAGGGGCAACTAAGAAAATTCTACTCTATACTAGATTGATAAATCTCCCCCCAAAGTGTATTTGCAAAATGTGCTTAAAGGGGTACTCCAGCGGGGGGCTATTTTGGGTTCTTGCCGGGGAGGGGTTGGCTGAGAGAAAAAACGTCAACTCACTTCCCCGGATCCAGCAGCGGTCCCGTATTGCGGTGCTCCGGTCCCCGGTTCCCGGCCGCTTTCCTGGTGACGTCTCAAGTCCTTGAAACGGATCCCGCATCTGTCACTGACTGGCTGAGTGGACTTGAGACGTCACGTCTCGAGCCCGTGTCAGAAACCAGAAAGCAGTCGGGAACCGGGGACCGGGGCCGCGATATGGGACCCGCCGCTGGATCCGGAGAAAGGAGTGGACGTCATTTCTCTCAGCCACCTTCTCCCCGGCCAGAACCCAAAATAGCCGTCACGCTGGAGTACCCCTTCAATTTTATTCAAGTCCTTCATCAGTCTTGTGCTGTATACTCGTACTCTATAATGGACTCTCCTAGACTAGTTTATTCACAAATAGCACATTACTAAGGAAACTGGTGTTAAGTTAGACAAAAGTATCCAAATTCATCATACTTTATAAGCTACTCTGATTTTTTTATTTTCCATTTTCAGAAAGTCTGATATAGTTCATTTATTAGTGAAGACCCAGGTCAAATTCCAGCTGCCCATACAATTCTAGGCTATGTTTGCACTACATAAGTTCCGTGGAAATCACGGCTGTGATTTTCACAGGACTTTCGTAGTGCTACAGGCTGAAGGGATCCCGTCCGGAGTGTATACACATAGTATACACTCCGGGCGGGATCCCAGCAGCCCCATAGAAAACTGATATGTCAGTTTTCTGCGACCGCTATTCAGTGAACACTCCATAGTGTGCTGTGGGGAGTTCTGATGCGGGCGTGCACAGATGCGCCCACATCAGAAATCTGAGGCATTTGACTAGCGGTGGCTGCTGAAGTTGGATAAAGCCCTAAGGTTATGTGGAAAACATGGATATAGTCATTGGCGGTATCCATGTTTTCCAGACAACGTTAGAGCTTTATCCAAGTTCAGCAGCCCCACTAATCAAATGCCGATCGTTCGGGTTCGGATGGACTCGAACCCCAACCCGGTTTGCTCATCTCTAAAGATGATCTTTTCTGAGGACTGGAAAGCAAATAAGCTATAATAATTCCTTTATTTATATTGCACCAACTTATTTCACAGCACTTTACATAGCTTAAAGGGGAACTCCGGTATCAGAAAATTGTATTTAAATGAAACTTAAATAACTTAAATAACTTAAATCTACTAATATAGAGTCAATCTAACATCACTAAAAGTACTGGTTTCAGCGGCTTATCCATGCTTTACCATTGACAGGACACTGAAAAACAGAAGGGTTACAAAATGTGTACTGTGCTCGTCTTCTCCCTCTCTCCCATGACAATGCATGGTCCTCTGATGTCACAGGATATGTAAGATATGTCACCCGAGGGCCATATTCTCAGCTTAGACTACACAATACTGCTTTATCATTTCTTTCATGCTTCTGCTGCATGGTTGTATATAACAGGATTCCTGTTCTGTGTATGGTTATACTCACACAATGTGTAATGCATAGCAGCGTATGGTGTTTACTGCTGGCCGTCAGGCGGCATTCGGCTCGTTCCTGCAGCTGATACTGCTGTATTGGGTTACGAACATCCTTTTTTACATTGAAGTGTGAGCACCATTGGGTGTGCCCGCAAATCAATTAACCCTTCACTACAATGTAAAGTACGGCCAACGGCCATACTGTATGAACAGCTATTTGTTACGGATGCTGTTCATTATTTTAATGCCTGGTTCTAAAGAACGAGCGTTAAATAACACAAGCAGCGGCATTTGAATTGAAATAAATGCAATGCCACCCCTGCAGAAAAGAACGGACACTGATTTCAATTCCACCTACAGGGCTGTATGGGGTGTCATTTTTTGCACCATTTTTTGTTTTTTCTTTTTTTTGTTTACGCCGTTCAATGTGCGGGAACAATAATGTTATATTTTAATAGATCGGACAATTCCGCACGCTATGATATGTAAACTGTTTATTTATTTTTCTTTTTTAAATATTTTTATTTTTTTAATGGGCAAGGGGGTACTTTAAACTTTTATTGGGAGGGGGTTTATAAGGGGTTTTTGATACTTTTAAAAACTTTTTTTATTGCACTTTTTTTACTTTGTTTCACTGTAAAAGATGCAATCAATAGATTGCATATACTGATCTATGCTATGCCATAGCATAGCATAGATCAGTGTTATCAGCGATCTATGTATAGAGCCTGCCTGAGAGCAGACTCTATACATGGATTGCCGATCTGACAGGATGGAGGTAAGAGGCTTACCCCCACCTGTCGGCACATGCATGGCTGCGGGGGTCTTGTTCACTCAGTGAGAGATGCTTGATCTGTCACTAAGGTCCTTAAACGCCGAAATCTCTATAGATCACGGCGTTTAAGAGGTTAATGAGATGCAGCTGCGGGATCGCAGCTGCTTCTCATTACCTCCAGCCCCGGACACTGATGTATGCGGTGACACTGATGTGTGCGGGACCGCTCTCACTGCAGGGGTCCCGCACACATCAGTAACCGCGTCAGTGCAGGAATGTATATATACATTCCTACTGCACAGGGTATGTGCAATAGGAACGTATATATACAGATTGCTGATGGGAAGAGGTTAAAGGAATAATGAAGTGTGAACATAGCCTATGGCAGACATCATAGACATGAAGGTCTGCTCACCAGATCTGGGAGAACTTTGAAATTTGCCGAAAAATTATTATAAAATTATATAATGGCCAGAAACAATGCTATTGCTCATGTTCAATGGAATTAAAGGTACGCTTCATTCTTTAAAACGTGCATTTGAAATCTAATCAGATAGTCAATAAAAAATTTCCAATTCCTTTGTCTACAGATGGCTGACACTTAACAAGAATGTACAAAATGTTAGTGTAAAGAATTAGCTCAGTGCCGGTATACATCACATTTTGTAGAAGATACATTTCAGACGTGGAACAAAACAATGTTTGTTTAATAGCTGAGCAGTCTGGCTTCATGAAACAACTGACATGAAATTTTAATATATGCTATATTTTTTAAGTAGAGGAAAAATATGGATATTTGCATTTCTAAGACAAACACTGGCATAAGTCTAAAAATGCTAATTTTCCTGCAGTTAATAGGGAAAGTGGTTACTGACTTTCCGGAGATGATGGACTTGGCTAATCGAAAGAAAACATGTTCCTACTAGGAGGGAGGTTAATCGAAACAATGAAAATAATTATAAAACTCCTTCAATCCAACACGGACTGTGGCAAAATTTTAAATTGTGGTTGCCAGTACATTTAAAGTAAAACAAAGTAGGAAAACCAACGGATCAACTAAAATATACGAATGTCAGAAAAGTATGTTTTTTTCACAGGATGTCTTGCAGCTGAAAAGCATATTGACTACAGTAGTCAAAAAGGTGTCAACACATGCCACATACGGAAGGCCCTATTACACATAGCGATATCGCTTTAAAATTCGCTAAATGATCGAAAATGAGGGATTATCTGTCCGTGTAATAATACCCAGGGATCAAACAACGAATTAAAAAACTTTCATTTTTGTCTTTCAACATGTTAAAAAATTATTGTTGGTAGTTCGCTGATCATTCACATATTTGTTCGTTTAATAAGCCATTTGCCGATAAAACATGTTGTGTCGGTAGTCCTGAGAAACGATTAGCACCCATATAACGATGTAAAAACGATCAGTCATTACAGTAATTGGTAAATGTAATAACCTTAGAATCATTTGCTACAAATTCGCTAGTTTCGCTAAAAAACGATCACTATAGTGAATATTTGAACAATAATTGCTTGAGACTCTTTTAGCATATATTCAATTAATGGCTACCAATAGCTATTTTCAGTATGTTCACAAGGAGCATTCCTTAGTATACAGGATAAGTCAAAAGTCTCAGGTCACCCTGTTATTTCAGAAATAAAAAGGAAAATGACTCAGAATACCCCAGCAAGTGCAAAGTGATGTGATCAATGTGTTGTTCATGGTGCTGAACACAGAGCTGAAGCTGAACACAAAGCAATTTCTGGGAGAGATTTTCGAAGGCTGTGGCCGAGTCGAAGGGCCAGGAAGAAGGGGCAGATTTTCCCTGGCATACGCTTGCTGTTTCCTCCGCTCACCTAATAGGTGGGCAGGGGGACACGGCAAGGTGGGGAGGAAGCATGGCCGTCTCCCGAGCCTGATTTATCATGATTTACAGAAAGGCATACGCCTTTTAGTAAATTCGGTGGGGAAAAAGGGCCACAGATGTATTGAAGACCAACATACTTGTACGCTAGTCTTCATAAATGACCTCCTCTGTGCTGATGCCTTTTTGAACCACAAGAGATATTGCACATCTGATTTCGTCAATCTATTTCTGAGACAATTCTGGTGTTTTCTGATACAGTACATGACCATCTTCCCATGGGGAAAATGTATCCTTGATCCAATATGGCAACTCTCAAGATGGCATGTTCCAGACATAGCCTAAAAGATAGGCCTCCTCACCCATTACATGCTGGGGTAGTCAGATATGGCATATTCCCTTTTGTTTCTGAAATAAAAGGTATCCTGAGACTTTTGACTCACACTGGATATGCCGAAACGACCACAACACAAAGTGAACAAGAAGGAGAACAAGCAGAAGGGCTAACATTTGTCAGCCATCATTTGTCTACCTAAATTCTTCAATCGCATTATCCATGAACGCTATGGTAATGTGTATTGTATATATTTAATTCATGAGATGTTTATTCATTGCACTCTCTCCAGAGATTCATCATCGTCCACAACCACCAACTTTGTCAGTTACTATTATTCCTCATGATTTAATGAGCGGGTAACTAATCTGATCTGATAGATGATGATGACAGCATATTTGTTGCTGTAAATGGAAATTTCTGCTATCCATCATACACATTTTCATTTAGATTTTACGCATTTTGCATGAAATTTTAATCAAAAACAGGATCAAAAACATAAAAAAATAATGTATAGAAGTTCAGATATCTCAAGGAACTTGGGTATAAACTTGTCAAATACTATTCAAGCGAATATTGTGCAGTTACATGGCAAAACTTTTGGGCAGTATCACAAGCATTATTAGTGACCTTAAAAGGGTTTGCCACTTTTTAGTAAAATTGTTAAGTGTACAGTATTAGTAAGTCTGGGGGGAGTGGCCAGCGGCATGACGTGTTAGCCGCACGCAGGACCCGCTCTCGAGCTCCAGGAAGAATCCTCACCGCTGTCCTGCATAGAAGGGGTCCCAACTTGGAGGTGCCTGTGCCCGGGTGGAAGCCATGCTGATTCCGGGCTTCGGTGGTGGAGTAGATGGGTCGCAGGATTTGGGCGGGCAGATCTCTGGACAGCCCAGGCTAGAGGGGACCTTAGAGCTCCCAGGAGACAGCCCCACCGCTATAGGAGAACATGCGATGTCAGGTGGTGTGCCCCAGCCAATAGAAAAGGCCGTATCTCGGCCCTTACAGCTGAGGGCAATCCTGGTTTTCGGCCATCTCCCGAGCGTGCCATGAGGCTGAGGACGCGAATGGCTCCCTTCAGATTGAAGTTCTGAGGTAACAAGGGACTCTTCCTCACATGGTCAGGAGGGTGTTGGTCTATGAAAAACTGTTGGTCTTAACTAGCTGGATGCAACTGCATTTTAAGTGCTCTCCACAGTAATAACATTGGACAGTCTGGCATGACCGGTGAATAGAGACTGGACTTTATGGGTCAGGGAGCGATGGGGGTTACCCTCATTCTCTGACCATTGATGTGAGTTTTCAACTGGGAAGGAAGAGTTCTCGGACTTTGTCTATTTCAGGAAAACATTACCTACTCCTGTATGTTCCTTTTGTCTTCACAGTGAGGATTTACTGAGACTGGCAGGAGGAAAGGGGGCTGAGTCCTGCTCTATAAGTAACAAATCTGTCTTATTTTAGGCCACTCCTGAGGACCTTGAAATCACAGGCACCCAAATAGGACTGCAAGTTTCTCCTCTCTGTTCAGAAGGTGGGAAATGTTTCACGTTCCCTCTAAAATACTTAGCAAGCCTTGATAAAATGCTTCTCTCCTGAATGTAATCTTTGTTTATACAGTGTGGACTATAAAAGGCCAACAGGAGATAGGAGAGCGGAATTCTGCTTCGTATGCACTGGGGTAAGTATGAGGTGCCCTGATATATGTGTAAGACCCTCTGAGACCTTTGGAGATATGAAGAACATAAGCATTAACGCCAGGCTGCTTGACTCTTGTTGGTTCAGAATGTGGAAAATGTTTTAGGCTTCCCTAAACTACTTTGTCAGGCTCGGTAAAAATGCCGGGCTGAGAATGGCTGTTGACTATTGCTTAACCGAATCAAAGAGGAAAGAGGTTTTATTATTTTTTCTGTTTCCAGCGACAAGGAGGCTGCTATTTATCTATATGTGAAGTTTCCCGAGGAATGGGACTTTTGTGAAGTATGAAATACACCAAGCTCTGCGTCAATAAATGAATGTGAACTGTGGACAATGAGCATATGAGATATTCTGAAGAACGGGGTGAAAGGCCTGAAGAAGAGGCTGTGAGATTAATTTATTTAACAGTATTAGTAAGTCTACTCACTGTATATACTGACAGCAGCTCCCTGTGTACCTCATAGAGCTAAAATCAGACTCCCCTCCTCCAGGCTGTGCTGTCCTACTCTGTGGTGAGTCTGTTAATAAGATGGCCAGCATAAAGGAGCATGTGACCATGCCTAACCCCCAGTGTCCTCCATAGGCATACACTACAGTTCAAAAGTTTGGGGTCACATTGAAATGTCCTTATTTTTTAAGGGAAAAGCACTGTACTTTTCAATGAAGATAACTTTAAACTAGTCCTAACTTTAAACAAATACACTCTATACATTGCTAATGTGGTAAATGACTATTCTAGCTTCAAATGTCTGGTTTTTGGTGCAATATCTACATAGGTGTGTAGAGGCCCATTTCCAGCAACTATCACTCCAGTGTTCTAATGGTACAATGTGTTTGCTCATTGGCTCAGAAGGCTAATTGATGATTAGAAAACCCTTGTGCAATCATGTTCACACATCTGGAAACAGTCTAGCTCGTTACAGAAGCTACAAAACTGACCTTCCTTTGAGCAGATTGTGTTTCTGGAGCATCACATTTGTGGGGTCAATTAAACGCTCAAAATTGCCAGAAAAAGAGAACTTTGAAACTTGAATCTGAAACTCGACAGTCTATTCTTGTTCTTAGAAATGAAGGCTATTCCATGCGAGAAATTGCTAAGAAATTGAAGATTTCCTACAACGGTGTGTACTACTCCCTTCAGAGGACAGCACAAACAGGCTCTAACCAGAGTAGAAAAAGAAGTGGGAGGCCGCGTTGCACAACTAAGCAAGGAGATAAGCACATTAGAGTCTCTAGTTTGAGAACCAGACTCCTCACAGGTCCCCAACTGGCATCTTCATTAAATAGTATCCGCAAAACACCAGTGTCAACATCTACAGTGAAGAGGTGGCTGCAGGATTTTGGGCTTCAGGGCAGAGTGGCAAAGAAAAAGCCATATCTGAGACTGGCCAATAAAAGAAAAAGATTAAGATGGGCAAAAGAACACATACATTGGACAGAGGAAGACTGGAAAAAAGTGTTGTGGATGGATGAATCCAAGTTTGAGGTGTTTGGATCACAAAGAAGAACGTTTGTGAGACGCAGAGCAAATGAAAAGATGCTGTAAGAATGCCTGACGCCATCTGTTAAGCATGGTGGAGGTAATGTGATGGTCTGGGGTTGCTTTGGTGCTGGTAAGGTGGGAGATTTTTACAGGGTAAAAGGGATTCTGAATAAGGAAGGCTATCACTCAATTTTGCAACGCCATGCCATACCCAGTGGACAGCGCTTGATTGGAGCCAGTGGCGTAACTACAATGAAGGCAGGGAAGGCGACTACTATGGGGCCCCTGCAGGAAGGGGGCCTGAGGAAGCCTGCCCTGCCTTCATGGTAGGTACCCCGCTCCCCCAGGGGTCCAGAGAGGAAGAGGGACCCCCACTGCACTGTTCAGCCCCCTCACTGTAGTGCCGGGTGAGCGGGCTGAACAGAGGAGCAGGACCTGCCAGACGGCACAGGAAAGGGATGAAGGACCTTTGGGTCACATGACCCAAAGGTCCTCAATACTTCTGTGTGAAGATCAGCCCAGACTACAGGAGGAGGAGGGGGAAGCCTGGGAGCTGTAAGTGCTGTGTATGTGTGTCAGTGAGTGTATATATGTATCTGTGGGTATATGTATATGTCAGTGTGTGTATATATGTATCTATGTATATATTTATATGTCAGTATGTGTATGTATCTGTGGCTATATATGTGTGTGTATGTCAGCAATGTCTGTAACACTGGTGTATATGTGTGTGTGTGTATGTCAGTAGTGTCTCAAGTGATTGACAGGTTTGCTCCCAAAGATGTTCTGCAGCAGCTTCTATTAATGCTAGGCTCTAATAAAAGAACCCACCACTAATATCTGCTGCATTTTCTTTTATTTCTGGTTGAGTATTTCTTATTACACTGAGATGATTTCCCTGTGTACAGTCTATTCATTGTGTATACCTCAGCACTAGTGTAATCACATTACAGCGTATATATGTGTGTATGTCAGTGGCGTATCTGTATATATGTTAATGGTGCCTCTGTGTGTGTATATGTGCGTCATTGTCTGTGTTTGGCGAGGGGGGGGGGGGGGGGGCGTACAGGATTCATGGGGCCCTGTACAGTTTTTTGCTATGGGGCCCCATGAATCCTAGCTACGCCCCTGATTGGAGCCAATTTCATCCTACAACAGGACAATGACCCTAAACACAGAATTATTTACAGCAGAAGCAGGCAGCTGGTATTCTATCGGTAATGGAGTGGCCAGCGCAGTCACCAGATCTGAACCCCATTGAGCTGTTGTGGGAGCAGCTTGACCGTATGGTACGCCAGAAGTGCCCATCCAACCAATCCAACTTGTGGGAGCTGCTTCTAGAAGCGTGGGGTGCAATTTCTCCAGCTTACCTCAACAGATTAATAGCTAGAATGCCAAAGGTGTGCAATGCTGTAATTGCTGCAAAAGGTGGATTCTTTGACGAAAGTTTGATGTAAAAACAATGTTATTTCAAATACAAATCATTATTTCTAACCCTGTCAATGTCTTGACCCTATTTTCTATTCATTTCACAACGTATGGTGGTGAATAAGTGTGACTTTTCATGGAAAAACACAAAATTGTTTGGGTGCCCCCAAACTTTTGAACGGTGGTGTATACAGGCTCAGTGGTGGACACTGGGGGTGGGACATGGTCACCTGCTCCTCCATGTCGGCCATCTTATGGACAGAATCACCACACAGCAGGGCAGCCCAGTCTGGAGGAAGGGAGTCTGATATTAGCTCTATAAGGTACTATTGCTGCTACTAAAGTGTACCTGTCACAGCATGACATATATTTAAATTCCCCTTGCAGATGCAGCTGTGGGAATGTCCTAAGCATTAGTGAGTCCTTTAAAGCGAACCTTTCACCTGGCTGCCAGGGCAGAGCCCGCCTGACCCATAGGTGGAGCTCCATATACATACCCCTTCCATGAAGTCCCACTCCTGGACTCGAGAAATCCCCGTCAGGAGCCCTGCATGCTCATTATGCTAATTACCAGAGATGAGTCCAACATCTATAGAAAATGACTTCTCCAGTCATTTTCTATGGACATCGGACTCATCTCTGGTAACTTTATTGGGGGGCTCGGCGGGTGAAATGTTCCCTTTTAGAGAATGGTAGGCATGCGGGGGGGGGGGGGGAGCCTTACTGGGTGAGGGGATTTCACAGGAGAGAGAGAATATACTGGGTGAGATTATACTGGGGGGCTATAAGGAAAGGGAGTTGATATACAGTACAGTACATAAAATATTGATTTTATGTTGATTTATCTTATGTTGGTTCACTTTACATTCTGTTAATTGTATAGATCGATAGATAGATAAATCGATTGCCAAGCCGGGCTCAGTGTCAGTGCGACGCTGAGCTTCGGCTAAGTAAGGAGAAGCGATCTTCCCTCCGCGATTGCATCATGGAGGGGAGATCCCCCCACTAGACACCAGGGATAGGGGTAAATCATACATTTAAATGCCGCTGTCAGTTTTGACAGCTGCATTTAAATGTATAATTAGTGGGCGCGGCGATCGTACCATGCCTGTTAATGCTCGCAGTCCCGTAGACAACAAACAGCACCCAGGATTGCGGCGGTTCAGAGCAGGGTCACCGCGCAACCCCTCTCTGAATGCCCCCACCTGCATCAGTACAGTTACGTGCTGATGCGGGAAGGGGTTAAGGCTGGATAACCCTTATAAGGATCTAAATCTGTATAATCTGGAAAGAAGGTAAAGGGGGAACATGATGAAAACCTTTAAAGGGAATCTGTCAGTAGGTTTATGATACCTTAAATGAGGGCAGCATAAACTAGTGACAGGAATGCTGAACAGATCGGTGTATTATGTACATCATTCTGTTCAGCTGTTCTCCTAATATGCAGGAGAATGTGATTCTTGCCACTTTAGCTGCTGATGGACAGATGACTGCCCATACACAGCATGGATAGATAACTGCCAATCAGCAGCTAGTGGGTGGAGTTTTTTTGCTTCTCATGAATAATGACAACTACTGAGCTTAAGCACATAATGGAGAGGACTACTCAGGGGCGTAGCTAGGGGTTCAGCCTATGGGGGGCGAGTGAGTCTGAGTGGGCCCCCAACTGATTCTGTTACCAATAGGGAACCTTGGCAGACGACAATGTTTTCTGAATAACAAAGGCTATAGTCTACTACATTACTCATAGTGAATAAGGATTGAGAAAAGTTATAGAGGCTTCTACATTTCACATATAGAACCATGTAAAAATTTAAAGGGTTATCTAAGGTTAGAAAAAAATAGCTGCTTTCTTCCAAAAATGGCACCACTACCTATCTCCTATCTATCTATCTATCTATCTATCTATCTCTTACCTATCTCCTATCTATCTATCTATCTATCTATCTATCTATCTCTTACCTATCTCCTATCTATCTATCTAACAGCTTGACAGACACACAGATGATGATCACTCACCGTCAGTCAGCTGCTGTTGCTCCTCTTCACAATCCCTGGCAGCCATCCAGTAGCAGGATCCCTTGGCTCCTCTCCTCACATGGCTGCCCCTCCTCCCCTCCTCACACACAGCACTATTCAGAGCAGTGTGTAGCTGAGGGGGCGGAGCTACAGCGTGCTGTGCAACATGTGAGGAAACAGGAAGAGAGGAGAGAGCAGAACATCCCCGGCCAGGGACAGCATCAGGTGACTGAGTGGGGCCCCCAGGAGCAGGGGGCCCCCAACTGCCAGGCGCTGATGCCGTCTGGGGGCCCCTACAGACGTGTTAAGGCTGTCTGAAAAAGCAATAGCTTCTACAGACAGCATAAACCGTCTGGGACCTCAGTGGGCCCCTGCCTGAGTGGGCCCAGGGGCCACTGCCTCCCTTGCCCCGCCATAATTTCGCTTCTGGGACTACTTATTGTCAAGGTTATTTAGAGCAATATCTCTGGATCAGCTGCACAGAACAATGTAAGTGATTCAACATTCTGTTCAGCTTCTCTGTAACTGGTTTATGCTACCCTGACATAGGACACCATAAACCTACTGACAGAGTCTCTTTAAATATGTTACAGGACTAAATAAGGTTCAGGAGGAAAGTTTTTAATTTAAAAAAAAACTGAACTCAAGAACAAGGGGACACAGTCAGAGGTTCTTTGGGGGAAATATAAGAAACAACACAAGAAAATAGAACAACAGAATTTAAACCTGCCTTGGATAAACTTATATCTATCCTAAGATGATAAGAAAGGCAATACTAGAAGGGCAAACTAGATGGACCCAGTGGTCTTTTTCTTCTACATTTCTATGTTCTTTTGAGGGCATGTGCAAAGAATCCTGGCAACAGCAGTGCCTTACGGAAATTAACTCCATGTTGGCGTCCGGTATTTCCCTTTAAGATAGTAACGTTCTCATATTGCCAGTAATCTAGCCTTCATTTGCATATATTCTAATTTAATAACTTTGGTGGTTATCCAATATGCTTTAATATCCTCTCTCCATCTTGAACTTTTTCTGCCACCTAAATTACTAATAAACATAATTAACATCATGGCATTTCCAATATCATCTTCTCTTAAAAGCTAACCTTTTATTCACTGCCTAATAAATTCCATTACAAAATTAGTGTTCTTAATTGTCAGATTACATTGGTAATGTGACAAATATTAAGGACAATCTTTTTGTGAAGTGCTAATGTGATAAGATTGAACATTCGGCGTGTTAATGGGAGAAAATAAGACTTCAAATGATACCAGTAACGTCTGCCATTTTATTTGAAGACATTATTTATATGTATCATCCTATATTTTTTAAGTATTTAACTAAATCATCATAATAGATATGCTATTAAATGATATTCACATTAGGTTAGAAGGAATGATGGAAATTAGAAGAATTTACTGCTGCGGTGTTGAATATCCATAAACTTCTTCACAATCATTTTTTTCCCCATAGACTTAAGAAACAATGTGATTTATAGTGCAATTAGCTAAACCTGTATAGAAATGAGTCAAATAGAGTATTTGTAATAAATCCAAATTATGATTCATATTAGCAAAAAAATATTCAATCATTCAATAGAAAAGAGTGTTCAATTATTTGTTAGAATAAATATTGGTAAGAATTGTCATCTAATTATTTTAGCGCATAATCCCCCTCACATATTGTCTGGAAATTCAGCTGTAAAGGGAGAAAGAGAGAGGGACCTTTCTTTTGGATTAGGGTTTCCATGAAAGGGGTAGTGCGGCGTTTCAAAATTATTCACTAAATAACACACATTACAAAGTTATACAACTTTGTAATGTATGTTATGTTAGTGAATGGCCCCCTTCTCCGTGTTCCCCCCCACCCATGCTAGACCCGGAAGTGTGATGCACTATACTCACCTGATTTGTGTCGACCCCCGTCCGCCATCTTGGGACAATGATGTCCTGTGCTCAGCCAATTGCGGCTGAGCAGCTAATGACGCGGCAGAGGGGGGCCGGCATGAGGGACGGATGGAGCTGTTCGGTCGGCCTCCCGAAGATTACATCATTGTCCCAAGATGGCGGACGGGGGTCGACACGAATCAGGTGAGTATAGTGCATCACACTTCCGGGTCTAGCATGGGTGGGGGGAAACACGGGGAAGGGGGCCATTCACATACATAACATACATTACAAAGTTGTATAACTTTGTAATGTGTGTTATTTAGTGAATAATTTTGAAAAGCCACACTACCCCTTTAATAGCTTACGGAGTATCAAATAACTGAATTAGACCCACTCATCATTGAAAGTATTAGGTTTTTTCACACAACAACTTCTTTAGGTGAAAAAACATCAGTTTTTATAAAATGCTGGCCATTAACCAAAAGTCATTGATACACGGATGTCCAGGTGTTCCTTCTCGCTTTCTAAGAGCCACCAGATAACCGGCCCACCAGAGGACCGAAGGATTCTTCAGTGGGCCCCCAATTTTATAACCTGCACTAACACTGACTGACATGTCTTTTCTCACTGGTTCTTCATTGATGGGGCCCCAGGATCATTTCCTCTGGTGAGCCCCAGGTACCCCAGTCCGACACTGTACAGGGCTCATTTTTTGTGTCATGATCTATAGTTTTTATTGGTATCATATTGGTGTAAAACAAAATTTCTGATCGATTTTTATCAATTTATTCTGATATATAATTTTAAAAGATCAGCAATCCTGGTGGTTTTTTCCTCTTTTTGTTTATGCCGTTCGCCATGCAGGAACAGTATTGTTGCAAGGGATTTAAACCTTCATTGGGAAAAGGTGTTTTTTTATATATATATTGTTGAAAACAATATTTACATTTAAAAGTCAGCCTAGGGGGCTTACATATGCAACCATTAGATTGCACACACTGATTAATGCTATGCCATTGTATAGCATGGATCATTATTATTAGCGATCTGCACACAATCATCGATCTGTCAGGATGGAGGTAAGTATTATACCCCCGCCTGTCAAGAAATGTGATCGGGACCCCCGCAGCAATCAGTCAATAACAGGTACAAACATTGCTTGCAGTGTTTAAGGGGTTAATGGCAGGAAGATGCCTGGTCGCGGCTGCCTGTCATTATCTCTGGCTCCTGGGACACTAATGTGTGCGGGGTCAATCACACTGAAGTAGCTGGCATGAAAGGGTTAATGATGAACATTATTGACGGCCTTTAGTACAGGATAATGGCCATTATTAACAAAACATCGACTGTTATTTTGCATAAAAAGGCGTAAACAAAAGGCGTCTGCTTTTTCTATAAAAAAAGACGTCCGTTATTGCCATGATTTAACAGATTTCAATGCAATGTGCTGAAGTCAATGGGGTGATGAATTTCCAATGCACATAGTGTATAAAATGACGGACGTTGTATGCGCGGACATTAAAATAATGATCGTGTCAATTATTTTCGGACGTCTTTTGGAAACAGTTTTTCTTTCTTCATCGTTTCTTCACCGTTTTTACTATTAAATTAAGTACTCCGTCCGTACCGGTGAACATGTGAGCTTTAGCTGTCCATGAATGATGGGAATTGTAGTTTTGCAACAGCTGGAAGGCTGAAGTTTCCCCATGCCTGCTTGAACAGAAACTTTAGCACCCCTCCCCCTCAGCATTGCCTCCTGGCAGCTGCTATGGTAGGTAGTACATCCATGCTCAGACCTGCATATTTTTATTATGCACTCTCAATACTGTAGGATCCACTCCCATATATTAATGCAGCAGGGAAACATAAATCAGCCAGCTTCTATATTTTGCATGCACTCACAGAGACGAGGATAACAAAATATTGCTGACAACACCAGAAAACTCTTTTATGACTTTGTTTCACTTTTATACTTTCATCTTAAAAAATACTAAGAAAATGAATCAATGTTGTTTGAAGTCATAAAACTGAAAACTACATACTGATCTCCTGGTAGCTCATAAAGTTCCATCCCAAGTGTGTCATTTTATTATATTAACTGTAATTTGTAGCTGAGCCTGTTACCTCTGCTAAGCATAATATTCATGTGCAGTTCAGGAACGGAAATAAATACAGAGATTATTTTATTAGATTTGCGTGGAACATTTTTTTTTAACTATATATTTGTTCAAAAAATTATCTGCAGGCACAGAATCTATGGCCCTGTGCGGTGCCACCTATGTACACATATACACAATTATTCTGTGCTTCCTTGAGGAAAGAGCAGTCTGCCATAGCCAAATGAAAGTAACAGTTTCTTCTAATATATGTTTAAAGCGACTCTGTACCCACAATCTGACCCCCCCAAACCACTTGTACCTTCGGATAGCTGCTTTTCATCCAAGATCTATCCTGGGGTCCGTTCAGCAGGGGATGCAGTTTTTGTCCTAAAAACAACTTTTAATCCGGCAGCGCTGTGTCTAACGGCCGGGGCTTACATTTGTATATGCATTAGGCTGGCACACCCTCTCTGTCCTTCCTCCCCGCCCTTCTCATCATTAGGAATGATCCAGGAACATTTACTGCTGTTTGAGCTTTGCACAGGTGTATTAACGATCCAGCCCATGTTAATTATGCATAAAGGTGGGGAATAGGAAGCAATCTGCCTGGAGCATTCCTAATGATGAGGAGGGTGGGCAGGAAGGACAGAGAGGGTGTGCCAGCCTAATGCACATACAAATGTAAACCCCGGCCGGTAGACACAGTGCCGCCAGATTAAAAGTTGTTTTTAGGACAATAACTGCATCCCCTGCCGAACGGACCCCAGGACAGATCTTGGATTAAAAGCAGCTATCTGAGGGTTTGGGGGGGGGGGGTCAGATTGTGGGTACAGAGTCGCTTTAACTCTTTCATTTCTGATTATGTTGTTGCTGAATGCAATAAAGCTGTTTTGCATGCTTGTAACCTTGGTAAAGAGGTTGGGTCTACCAAAAAGTCAAAATAAAAAAAAAATGTGTTGTTTGTTACCAAGGCCTACCTAGGAATATGTAGGACCGAGCCTAGTTCTTGTGAGGGATTTAAAAGAGACACCCCTTCACAGTGTCGGACTGGGGTATCTGGGGCCCACCACAGAAAATTATCCTGGGGCCCACCAATGAAGAACCAGCGAGAAACATGAGAAGTCCACTTACCGACAAATGTAGGGATCCGTGGTCCAAATAATAAATCTGGTCCAGAAGTTTCTAATCCTTGTAATTCACCAACTAATAGCTACTACAGTAGACCTGTTAAAACTTAACCTTTATTACAATTTTAAAAAAGACCTATATCAAAAAGACCCATCCAAAATTAGAATCACACAATAAATACGTGCTAATCACAAAAACACCTGGGGCAGTGTTGTAATACTAAGATACAAGGGGAGGGAGGGGAGAAATGGGAATGGTATAGTGCATGCTAATCTTGATATCCCGATGTCTCAACCTGCCTTTTGGGGAACCCACCTCCTTAATAGGGTGGCCCCAACCACGGTGTCGGTCCCTTGCCTAACATACGTGCCCGGGAGAAAACAACAAAAATGGTGAAATAAAGTGTAAGTGTTTAGACAATACTATACGTATATACAAAAATGCAAAAATTGCAGCATTAACTTGGATTTATAGGTATTACTCATAGAGCATCAAGGCAATATTGGCACTATAAATATTCTTTCCAAAACAGTATTAGGGTATAAACCCACACACCGTATATGCAGCGTATTTACTGCTGCGATACGCAGCAAACTCGCAGCAAAATCGCAGCAAAATCGCAGCAGATTAGATCTAAATAACTGAACACAGCATCAAATCTGTACCAACAAATCTGCTGCGTATTTGTTGCATATCTGCTGCATATACGGTGTGTGGGTTTATACCCTTAATATGATTTTCCAAGGTCTACTGAAGTAGCTATAAGCCAGTGGGAAACATGTCAGTCAGTGTTTGTGCAGGTTCTAAAGCTGGGGGCCCACCAGAGGATCCTCTGGTGGGCCAGTCCGACACTGCCCCTTCAGTATCAGTCTTGCCCCAGCCTGAAGAACGAGTCTTTTGCAGCCTTTAATTCAAAGTCCAGCATCACTTTTTTTTAGAGCCTGTTAGCAGGCCCGCCTCTGCCATGAGGCAGAGTGAGCCTTCTGCCTCAGGCGGCAGCTCTTGTGTTCCTCCAGGGGGCGGCACAATCTTCTCTGCCACTGTCATTTTAGTGAGGTTTAACTTCACTGAAATGACAGCAGCCTCGGCCCCTATCAGTGCTGAGTGCCTGGCCGCCCCCTGCCGCCCTTCCCAGGGACTGCCGGGCTTCGTCTCTGTGATGTGTGACGTCACCCGGCAGTCTTCCTGAGGATTGGGTAGGAGCATGAACGGACGGCCACAGCGGCTCCACATGCTGATCCCTCCTCTTCCTGCTGCCTGATTTGCAGTCCAGGGGGCCGCCCGGTCTGCATACTTCAATTACTGTATTAATATAAACTAATAGTGCAGAGGCTGCCTGCTGCTGAGGAGGGCCCCTGAGAGACACTGAGGGCAACAGCCGCTCACAGTGTCAGAGTAGTGACTGCACACATGGCTGGACGCTGTCGGCCCAGAGGAGGAGGAGATCATCTTTTGTACAGTACTGGCGTGTGTGTCCTGTCCAGGGCTGGACAGCTGCCCTCCATGCTGCTTAATTAGCTGCTGCCCTGCGACTCATCCCTCCAGGAGGAAGAGATGTGAATGTGCTGTTGTGGTGCTGTCTCTGCTGTGTACCTGTGTGTGGTGCTGGGTCTGCCTGTCCTTTCTGTCCCTGTGTATGTACAGCTCTGTGTATCTGTCACTGTGTCTATGTGTGCTGCTCTGTCTGTGTGTGGTGGGCAGCCGATTACCTGAGTGAGGATCCCTCCCATCAACTTCCTCATCCACTGGGCCTGCTGCTGGTGAGTTAACCCCTGCAGCCCCTTATGTTATGTGTTAAGTAACTTTATTAACCCCTGCAGTTTAATAAAGTCACTGTGCCATGTGCACCCCCTCCCCCACTTGAATACATTTGGGAGGGTGCTGCAGTGCAGGGGTCACTGTATTGGGGGTGGGGGTCACATGGCACAGTTATGGTGCGTTTACACAGAGATTTATCTGACCAATTTTGGAAGCCAAAGATTTGAAAAGAGGAGAAATCTCAATCTTTCCTTCATGGCCTGTTCTCTTTTTATAGTCTGTTCCTTGTTTTGGCTTCAAAAATCTGTCAGATAAATCTATCTGTGTAAACGCACCATTAGTTTCTTATACTTTGCACTGCAGCCCCCTTATGTATTCCAGGGGGGGGGGGGGGTCACATGGCACAGTTGCTTTATTAACCACTGCTATATCATATATGTTCTGTATACTGTATATATAACAGTCCTCCCCTATATAGTGTATACATTGTCTCTTCTGTTTCATATGTGTGCTTTATATAGAACAACCTTCCCCTATATAGTGTATACATTAACTGCTATATCATATATTTACTGTATATGTAATACTCCTCCCCTATACAGTGTATATATAGTCTTCTGTATCATATATGTGCTGTACACTGTATATATAACAGTCCTCCTCTCCTCGTTAACCCCTCCAGCACCCTTATGTAATGTATTCTGTGGGGTGGGGAGTTTTAGGGATGCACATGGCACAGTGACTTTATTAACCCCTGCAGTTTAATAAAGTCACTGTGCCATGTGCACCCCCCCTCCCCACTTGAATATATTAGGGTGCTGCAGTGCATGCATGTATGTTATGATGTTCTGCTGCAGCTGAGGTGTATGATGATGTTCTTCAGCAGCTGAGGTGTAGTGTGATGTTCTGCAGCAGCTGAGGTGCATGATGAGATTCTGCAGAACATCATAATAAATAATGTATACATAATGTATACATAATAATAGCTGAGGTATCGACAGGAGAATACGTGAGAATAGTTCCTGCACAATTGATTCTAGTATCGGGGGGGGGGGGGGGGGGGGGGGGCCATTTTAATTTTCGCCTCAGGCAGCAGAGAAGCTAGAATCGGCCCTGCCTGTTAGCATCTGGAACCTTTGTGGACCTCCAATTGGTCGCAGATACCACTGTACCACTGGTAGCCCATGTCAGGAGCCACGGCTTACAGATTGTTTATGAGAAACTATTAGAAACTACTATGCAGTGCTAAACCCAAAGATGGGGTAACTGTCACCTGGGTTCAACCTTGCCTACACCTGAGATTCCTATTCAGTCAGGACAATCCACCAAGGAGGGATTGATCCACAGTGAAGCAAATAGCTCAAGCTGAAGCACTTCATTGAACCTACCTATTTGGGTAATCCTGAACATACCTCCCAACTTTTGCAAAGAGCAAAGAGGGACATGTGCGCCGCGGTCCCAATAGCCACGCCCCCATAGCGACCCTCCATAGCCACACCCCCATAGCAACCCTCCATAGCCACGCCCCTATATCAACCCTCCATAGCCACTCCCCTACAGTCACCACATGCTGCTGACTGAATAGTGCCCTATACAGTATCCAATCCCGCCAAAAATGCCCTATATGGTATCCAATCCCCCATTATAGTGCCCCACATAGTATTCAATCCCCCAATAGTGCCACACATAGTATCCAATGCCCCCATATAGTGCCCCACATAGTATCCAATCCCCCACATAGTGCCCCACATAGTATCCAATCCCCCACATAGTGCCCCACATAGTATCCAATGCCCCCATATAGTGACCAACATAGTATCCAATCCTCACATAGTGCCCCACATAGAATCCAATCCCCCACATAGTGCCCCACAAAGTATCCAATCCCCCACATAGTGCCCCACATAGAATCCAATCCCCCACATAGTGCCCCACATAGTATCCAATCCCCCACATAGTGCCCCACATAGAATCCAATCCCCCATATAGTGCCCCACATAGTATCCAATCCCCCATATAGTGCCCCACATAGTATCCAATGCCCCATATAGTGCCCCACATAGTATCCAATGCCCCATATAGAGCCCCACATAGTAGCCAATGCCCCCATA
Organism: Dendropsophus ebraccatus; assembly: GCF_027789765.1. Classification (NCBI taxonomy): domain Eukaryota; kingdom Metazoa; phylum Chordata; class Amphibia; order Anura; family Hylidae; genus Dendropsophus; species Dendropsophus ebraccatus. The sequence continues at coordinate 38,834 of NW_027208431.1, read as the reverse complement.
TAGTGCCCCATATAGTAGCCAATGCCCCATATAGAGCCCCACATAGTAGCCAATGCCCCCATATAGTGCCCCATATAGTAGCCAATCCCCCATATAGTGCCCCACATAGTAGCCAATCCCCATATAGTGCCCCACATAGTATCCAATGCCCCCATATAGAGCCCCACATAGTAGCAATGCCCCATATAGTGCCCCACATAGTATCCAATGCCCCATATAGTGCCCCACAAAGTAGCCATGCCCCCATATATGCCCCACATAGTAGCCAATCCCCCATATAGTGCCCACATAGTAGCCAATGCCCCCATATATGCCCCACATAGTAGCCAATCCCCCATATAGTGCCCCACATAGTAGCCAATCCCCCATATATGCCCCACATAGTAGCCAATCCCCCATATATGCCCCACATAGTAAACAATGCCGCCATATATGCCCCACATAGTAGCCAATCCCCCAAATATGCCCCACATAGTAGCCAATGCCCCCCATATAGTAGCTAATGCCTCCATATAGTGCCCCACATAGTAGCCAATGCCCCCCATATAGTAGCTAATGCCTCCATATAGTGCCCCACATAGTAGCCAATACCCCATATAGCGCCCCACAGAGTAGCCAATCCCCCCATTAGTGTGGCACCAGCGGCAAAAACAATAAACCAGTAACTCACCTGTCCTCCGGTCCCAGCAGCTCCTCTCCCGGCAGAGCGCGCACTCCCGTCATCCTCCGGGGCAGGCAGCGGGATATACAGACACTGACTGTGCCGGAAGTGATTCATGAGCAGGTCACTTCCGGTACAGTTAGTGACTCTGTACCCCCGCTGCCCGCCCCGGAGGATGACGGGAGTGCGCGCTCTGCCGGGAGAGGAGCTGCTGGGACCGGAGGACAGGTGAGTAACTGATTTATTGTTTTTTTCGCTGGGGCCACTTAAAATGCGGGACACGGGGGGCCGTTCCGGGACCGCGGGACAGAACCCCGAAAACGGGACTGTCCCGCGAAATCCGGGACGGTTGGGAGGTATGCCTGAAGGTTAACTAATCCTTAAGGTTAACTTTGTTCAAGCCTAGGAGTTGTACTACTGAACCTGACACTCCATGTACCTGTTTGGCATAAGTCAGTCTTCTTCTCCTATCTTCTTATCCTCACTGTGAGTATGAGAGTCTTCTTTCTAAACAAAGTCACTAGTTCTCCCAGCAGAGTACTGCACTACCTAGGCAAGATCCTCAAGACATCCCCCTAACCTACTCAACTCAGCTACACCTACCGACCTACCTAACCTAACTCAGCTATTCTTCTCAACCTACTATCTAGACTTTAAAGGACTTTCTACTTTCTACTGAAAAGTATTAACTGTATTGCACTGAAGAGTTAAAGGTTATTCTGGCTAAGGCCCCCTTCACACGTCCGTGTCAGTTTTTACTGTCAGGAAATCCTGATCAGGAGACCTTAAATGTCATCAGGATAGTATCAGGATTTCCTGACAGTAATCCGTTTTTACCTTCAGGAAACCATCAGGAAACCATCAGGAAAAACCTTCAGGATTTCCTGATGGAAGAAGTAAAAATAGGACATGATGGGAGATGTAGTTCTGCAAACTGGATGTCCACAGCTTGCGGAAGTACAACTCCCATCATGCCCGTCTGACAGGTCATGATGGGAGTTGTACTTTTGCAGCCTGTGGCCATCCAGGTTGCAGAAGTACAACTCCCATCATGACCTGTCAGCAGGGCATGATGGGGGTTATACTTCTGCAAGCTGTGACCATCCAGTTTGCAGAACTACATCTCCCATCATGACCTGTCAGATGGCATGATGGGAGTTGTACTTCTGCAGCCTGTGGCCATCTAGGTTGCAGAAGTATAACCCCCAACATGCCCTGCTGACAGGACATGGTGGGAGTTTTACGTCTTTGGGGGGGGGGGGGGGGAGAGCGAGAGCAGTGATCTCACCTGTCCTGGTCTTCTGCTGGGCTGCTGGGTGAGCGATCGGGCGAGCGAGCAGGCGGGCGGCCGAGATTCGGGGGCCGCCGATGCTGGCGGTTGGGGGCGGTCCGGTGGGGGGGGGGGTCGGGGGGTCGTCAACCTGAAGTCCGGGGGGTGGGGGGGGGTGTCCGTCGGTTGCCGCCAAGCGAGGGGGCCGGGCGGGGGCCGCCAACCTGAGGGCAGGTGCGGCGGCAGCAGCAGGACCCGATGCACTCCAGGACGCGCGGCACCAGGGAGCAGGAGGACGGAAGAGTCGGGTGCAGGGTGAGTTGTGGGGGAGAGGGGTATAGGCGGTGGGGGGTGAGAAGGCAATCCGGAATCACGGCCACTTTCCTGATGTACATCAGGAAAGTGCCCGTGATTCCGGCGCTCCCATAGACTTCTATGGGGGCGTCCGGGCCGGAATTCCGGACAAAAATAGGACATGTCCTATTTTTTCCGGATCATTTTTCCGGAACGGACACCCTTCCGGAGAAATCCGGAAGGGTGTCCGTGCCTAATTAAAGTGTATGGGTCCGGAAAACCGTCCGGATTTCCTGATAGGAAATCCGGGTGGTTTTTCCGGACGTGTGAAGGGGGCCTTAGTGCTGGATTCTGTGCTCAATACTACCCATCACACCTGCACCTACACCAGGTTCTACCTTTACAAAGGGCCCTATTCCACGGGACGATTATCGTTCGGATAATCTTTAACGATAAATGATAAAAACGACCGCTATTGCGAAAGACCTGAAATCGTTCACCCATTTACATGGAACGATAATCGTTACTATTGCATTCATCACTACTGCGAACAACCGAACGACGTCTTATTCAATGCGAACGATTTGCGAACGAGCAACGATAAAAATAGGTCCAGGTCTTATTAAACTATCAACGATTTCTCGTTCGGTTGCTAATCGTTAACTGCTATTCAACCGTTTAGATTCGAACGACTTAACGATAATCTGAACGATAATCGTCCAGTGGAATAGGGCCCAAAGCCCAGTGCTTGTATACCCTGGGGTCGGCCAGGCCCGGGTATAAACCTCAGCATTTTTTTCTCTCTCTCTATTACACGAAATGATTATCGTCTTGTGTAATAGAAGGCAACAATCAGCCGACATGAACGATGTCAGCTGATCGTTACAGTAGTTTGTCTTTTAACATGTTGAAAGACAAACGTCTCATATAGCAATGATCTGCTGCCGTCACTACGTGGAATAGGACAGGGGCGGTCTTGGCATTTCTGGGGCCCCAAGCGAAGTTATATCTGGGCCCCCCAAAATGCACTCCACAACAATAGACAGCTGTGTGCTGCCCCCAGTAGTGTATACCCCTTGTGCGCAGCCGCCAGTAGTATATACCCCTTGTGTGCTTCCCCTCAGTAGTATATACCCCTTGTGTGCTTCCCCCAGTAGTGTATAGAAGCCCTGTATGTTCCCCTAGTTATATATAGCCCCCCCGCATGCTCCCCAAAAGTATATAGACCCCCTGTGTGCTGTCCCAGTTGTATATAAACCGCCTGTGTGCTGCCCCCAGTTGTATATACCCCGTGTGCTGCCCCAGTTGCATATACCCCTTGTGTGCTCCCCCACTAGTATATAGACCCCCTGTGTGCTCCCCCACTTGTATATAGCTCCCCTGTGTGCTCCGTCAGTGGTATATAGCCCCCCCTGTGTGCTCCCCCACTTGGATATAGACCTCCTGTGTGCTCCCCCACTTGGATATAGAACCCTGTGTGCTCCTCCAGTAGTATATAAACCCCCTGTGTGGTTCCCCCAGTAGTATATAGACAACTGTGTGCTCCTCCAGCAGTATATAGACCCCTTGTGTGCTTCCCCCAGTTAAATATAGACCCCCTGTGTGCTCCCCCAGTTATATATAGACCCCCTGTGAGCTCCCCGTTATATATAGACCCCTTGTGTGCTGCCCCCAGTAGAATATAGACCCCCTGTGTGCACCACCAGTAGTATATAGACCCTCTGTGTGTTCCCCCAGTAGTATATAGAGCCCCTGTGTGCCCCGCCAGTAGTATATAGATCTCTGTGTGCTCCTCCAGTAGTATATAGACCCCCTGTGTGCTGCCCCAGTAGTTTATAGACCCCTGTGTGCTGCCTCAGCAGTATATAGACCGCCTGTGTGCCCCACCAGTAGTTTATAGACTCCTGTGTTCCCCCAGTAGTATAAAAGACCCCCTGTGTGCACCACCAGTAGTATATAGACCCCTGTGTGCTACCCCAGTAGTATATAGACCCCCTGTGTGCTACCCCAGTAGTATATAGACCCCCTGTGTGCTCCCCCAGTAGTATATAGCCCCCCTGTGTGCTCCCCCACTTGGATATAGACCTCCTGTGTGCTCCCCCACTTGGATATAGACCCCATTTTGCTGCCCCAAGTACTATATAGACCCCCTGTGTGCTGACCCAAGTAGTATATAGACCCCTCTGTGAAGCCCCAGTAGTTCATAGCCCCCCTGTGTGCTCCCCCAGTTATTTATAGCCCCCCTGTGTCTTCCCCGTTATAGAGCCCCACTGTGTGCTCCCTCATTTATATAGACCCCCGCTATGCGCTCCCCCAGTTACACAGGCCTCTGTGTGCTCCCCCTCCCATATAGTATATAACAGAATAAAACAAACACTTATGCTCACCTGGGTCCGGGCGTCTCCTCTTCTCTTCACTCTTGTGGCCGCGCTCCCCTTGTCCTGGCGCCGATGCTCCAGTGATGTCACTGGAGCACCGACACCACAAGGACAGAGTGGCCACTTGTGACCGCAGGGAAAACACTTCCTGCAGCCACAAGAGTGACCGACAGGAAGGGAGCCAATGGCTCCCACCCTGTCAGTGCTGCTGCTGCATGTAACTGTGAGCGCTCATTACAAGTGCTCATAGTTACAGTTCAGATCACAGCAGCGAGCGGGGCAGCGGCCCTGTCTAGCGGTCTTGAGCACAAGAGAAGAGCGGGGCGTGGGGGCCCCAAGCGATTGCTTGGGGTGCTTGGTGCCAAAGACCGCTACTGTACACAACTATAGGCTTCACTACAAAAATAAAAAAAAACATGTGAGTATTCTGTACAATGCAGTTTTGTCTTCGTTTAAGAGGAAAGAGCTCTCATTGGTGCATAAATCACAAAGAACAATAACCCCTTGAATACTAAAGCTGTGAAATACACAGATTTATGATATACATACTAGCGACATCTAGTGGCAAAACTTAGGTATGACTGCATCACCACATTTACTTAGAGTACAGGCTTTTGCGAAGGGTGTGTATACCAGCAACACCGTGGTGGGACATCACACCTTGCATATGCTCACCCCCTATGTTTGACCCACATGGCTGACCCTGAACTTGTGCCTAACTAACTTGGACCTAACTCCACTGCCTTGCTGGCAGGCCACTACTTATACTTAGGCCACTCTTGAAAAGTGACCTAGCCAAACCGATTGGGTAGCACAGTGGGCCCCCACACAAATTGATGTGTTACAAACCCTGTGTAGTTGCCTCCTAGGTATTCAAAACATTGGGTCCTATCAGACATAATAATTCATACCTCCCAACTTTGGCTGAGTGTAAAGACACCCCCCAACAATACCCAAATACTTCTCCCACAATCATAAGCAACACATCACTAATTTTATTACAGTATTTTATTCCATCTGTGCCAGCCCTACCCTCTCTGTGAAAACCCTCTCCTCTCTGTGCCAGCCTTTCCATCTCTGCCCCCTCTCTGTGCCAGCCCTCCCCTTTCAGTGTCCCCTCTCAGATCAATCCTCCCCTTTCAGTGCCCCTCTCTGTGCTAGTCCTCCCCTCTCTGTGTCAGTCCTCTTCTCTCTGTGACAGCCCTCCCCTCTGTCAGTCCTCTCCTTTCTGTACCCCTTTTTGGTGCCATCCCTTCCCTCTGTGCCAGCCCTCCCCTCTGTGTCCCTTCTGTGTGGCAGCCATCCCAATCACTGACAGCTGGGACCCGCTGCAGATGACACAGGCACAGCTTCTCTGTGCCTGTGTCATCCAGAGAACGGTAATTAACGTTGCATAGGACTGTCAGGCATTGGATGCAGCAACATTAATTAACACAGGGCAGCAGTGGAGGTGGTGGGTATTGTGGGTCACTGTGTGTGTTCTGGGACAGCACCCCAAAATTGGAAAATGTCCTGACGTATCTGGGCTGTTTGGTAACTTTAATAATCTTCGGCCATCTGTGGCCACAAATGAGTGACGCTCAGTGAGATCAGCGCTCTTTGCAATGCCCTAAGACAGCACAACTTATTGAGCGGCAGGAACTCCTGAACGATCCCTGTATAGCTTGTATATTGTTATTGGACACACATCACCTGTTTACACAAGGATTAGATCTTCTTGATTTTAATTCGCAAGAAGTTATAAACTTCTGGGACTGATGGGACTGTCATCACTATACAAACAGTGCTGCATGCTTTCCATGGGTCTCAAACATTAAAGGATGTGCCCCCCCCCCCCCATTTATAGTATAGCGCCACGTATTGATCGCTGCTCCCTCTCCTTCTTTTCTGACCACACCTTCCCCTTTAGGCTAAAGGCCCCATTCCACTGAACGTTTATCGGCCGTTACGGCCGATAATCGTCCCGTGAAATAGAAAGCAACGATCAGCCGACATTGTTCATGTTGGCTGATCGTTGAAGTCGTTTGTCTTTCAACATGTTGAAAAACAAACGACTGATACAGCAATGATCTGCTGCCGTCGCTCCGTTGGCAGCAGACGCTGCTGTATGCTATGGGCTGCCCGGACGAGAGCTGAGAGCGCTTGTTTGCTCCTTAAGTCGGCCCGTGGAATAGGGGCTTAAGTTCACACATCGTAAATTGACAATTAAGCAAATTGCAACAACGGACGTGATTAATTTAGAATTTACATTGTGCTGCACACAATGGAATCCCGACCAGAGTTTATACACATAGTATACGCTCCAGCCGGGATTGCACCCCAATGCATCCCAATTCAATAGAAATTAAGGTTGTCTTACCAGTACTGCAGTAGCGGCCAGGCTAAAGTTCACTGACACCGGCCGTTCTGTGACACGGCCGGTGTCATACGCTGTGTGAACTCAGACTTAAAAGTGCATGGCTGCAAAAGATCAGGAGGAGTGGTTGCTGCTCTGCGGTCTCTAGGTATTATAGGAACAGGATAGACCCTAAAGTGTCCCTATCCTGTACAATGTATGGGGAAAGCATTTTATACACACACACTTACAATATAGCGCCACATATGTGATAGGCACCACCCTATGTTTGCAATGTGGCGCCACGTATGAACGTTAATAGGCTCTACCCCCCCCCCACACACACACACATTTATAATATGGCGCCACATATGAGGGGTGAGTGGCCACTAATCAGGGGCGGCACCTGAACTTGTCACTTGCTGCCATCTGCAGCCACAGAACATATGAGGCAGCTGCAGGTCGGTGCCGCTATGTGTAAGATCTCCTTTAAGGGTAGTTTCACACGTACTGTATCGCTGCGTATTTAACACTGCGTATTTATCGCTGCGTTTTTATCGCTGAGTGTTTGGTGCGATATTTACATGCGAGTTTTGATTTTCACATGAAAATCATACGAAAATCAAAACTTGCATGTAAAAATCGCACACAAAAACCGCAGCGATAAATACGCAGCGATACGATACGTGTGAAGGCACCCTATCTTGTGTTTCTAATGCATTTTTGTTCATTGTTCATTCTTCGGCGCGGACAGAGCAGAAGCGCGCGCCATCCATAGACTCTCATTATGAGAGGGAGGCTAACGGAAGTCCGCGGTAGATAATTCCGCCACGGAATTCCGCTAGTTTTGCTCAGTGGGAACGAAGCCTTAAGCTTTCTAATGGTAAGAGTCTCTTTGTTGCCCATAGCAACCAATCACAGCTCAGCTTTCATGTTCCCAGAGCAATGTGAGAAATGAGAGCTGAGCTGTGATTGGTTGCTATGGGTCTCTTGCTATAAAACAGCACAATACATTTCCCTTAGTAGCCCATAGCAACCAATCACAGCTCCCCTTTCACTTTACCAGGGCAAATAATATGTGAAAGCTGAGCTGTGATTGGTTACTATCTGGAAACAAGGATAAATCTACTGAGACCCCACCGGGTGTTTTTGTCTGGGCAGTGTATACTCCTACAGCCAGTGGAAGAGGGAAGAGCTGGAGAAGGAGAGTGACCAGCAGGGGGCGCTCCTGTGTGCCGTCCACCATGGTTGTAGTTCCCCTTTCCTCCTCACCTCACACAATAATGGTGAGTACGGCAGAGCGGCCATCTTTGGGGGGGCAGAGCTGACAGGTACAGGGTAAGAGAGGTGGTGTATGGTGTTTTTAGTGTCCCACATTATCATTATTACACACTTACACACTTGCACACCTTACTACAATGTATAGTGACAAAGAATAGTACACATTTTTGGCAACAAGAAAACTTTTATTAAAGTTATTAAATTATTCGCTGTCGGCTGTAGGGATGTCCCTCGGAGCGTGCTGTGGTGGTGGCGGCGGGGAAGCCGCTGAGCACTTTCTTGGAGATGATGGCCAGGCATTTCCTCAGCTCCTCGGTACTGGTGAAGCATCGCAGGATCAGTCTGATGCTCTGTAGGAAGCCGATCAGCATCCTGCTGGTGGTGATAGTCCAGGACAATGTTGCACTCGCTGTGATTGCTTGCAGATCGCTGGTGCTGATGGTGGAAATCCACGTGATCCGCTCACCGGCAGTAGTAGTGGTGATCCAGGTGGCTGTGGTCATCTAGATCTCCAGGAAGCTGGTGAGGGTGGTGGTCCAGATGATCAGATCTCTTGTGCTGCAGATCCAGGTGATGAAATCACAGGTGGTGGTGATCACACTTACTCGCTCTACAGCAGCTGTGATCCAGGTCAGCAGGTCACTATTAGTGAAAGTTCAGCTCAGCAGGCGGCTGGTGGTGGATATCCAGCTAAGCAGGTCAGTGAAGGTGGTTGCTGCACTTTGGAGATGGCTGGTGATGGAAATGAGGTCACAGGTGGTCATATTCCAGTTGGGCAGGTCTCCAATGGTGTTGTTTGGACTCTGCATTTTGATGGTGCTGGAGTTGCTACGCTGCAGATTGGTGGTGGTGGAATTGGGCCTCTGCAGGTTGGTGGTAATCTTCCAGCTGGGCTGCTCTCTGATGGAACTGCAGGCCCCTGGTGATGTTCTATCATCTCAAATCATTCGCTGTCGGCGGTAGGGATGTCCCTCGGAGCGTGCTGTGGTGGTGGTGGCGGGGAAGCCGCTGAGCACTTCTTCGGATATGATGGCCAGGCATTTCCTCAGCTCCTCGGTACTGGAGAGACATCGCACGACAAGTCTGATGCCCTGTAGGGCGCCGATCAGCATCCTGCTAGTGGTATTCATCCAAGACAACGCCTCACCCGCAGTTATGAGCCAAGCGCACCTGTTGCAGCGACTGGTCAGCCAAGTGAGAAGCTGAAGGGTTGTGGCAATCCACACCAGCTTCTCACTTATGCTGCTCAGTGCGGCCTGCAGATCGCTGGCGGTGACGGTGGAAATAAACGTTGTCAGCTCACCGGTGGTAGTGTTGGTGATCCAGGCGGCTGTGGTCATCCAGATCTCCATGAAGCTGCTGCGGGTGAGGGTGGTTGTCCAGGCGATCAGGTCTCTGGTGCTGCAGATCCAGTTTATGTAATCACAGGTGGTGGTGATCACACTCACTCGCTCTACAGCAGCTGTGATCCAGGTCAGCAGGGCGCTATTACTGAAAGTCCAGCTCAGCAGGCGACTGGTAGTGGATGTCCAGCTGAGCACATCACTAACAGCAGTTAGCCAGCTAAGCAGGTCAGTAAAGGCGGTTGCTGCGCTCTGGACATGACTGGTGATGGACATCAGGTCACAGTCAGGCAGGTCTCCAATGGTGGTGTTTGGACGCTGCAGGTTTCTGGTGGTGTAATTGGGCCTCTGCAGGTTCGGGGTAATCTTACAGCTGGTCTGGTCTGTAATGGTACTGTTTGGCCACTGCAGGCCCGAGGTGGTATTGTCCCAGCTGAGCGGGTCGCTGATGTAATTGCCCCAGCTCAGCGGGTTGATGAAGGGTTCAATCATGCTGAGTGGTTGTCTGGTGGAAAGACAGCCGACCAGGATTGGAACCAAATAGCACAGGAGGTTGCCAAAAATGGCAAGCTCCCTGTCAATCCTCTCCTCTCTCTCCATGGACTGACGAAAATCGAAAACACTAGAAATGACTATCAGTATACACAGGCAGAAAGCAAGGTAGTACCAACAGTGTGATCGCTAGTGAGTCCCTAAGAACAGAGATTCTGGGGCTCGGCACCTTCTTTTATAGGGCCCTTGGATGACATCACCAATTACGTGATGTCACTGCTTGTCGTAGTGATGTCATGAGCATGCCCAGACACGTTGTCAGGTTGTTGTTTCAAGTTGTTATTTACAAGTCAGTGGAAAAACCGGATCCAACCGGTTCCAACCGGATCCAACCGGATGGCACACAATTGCATCGGTAGTTGCATCCGTTTTTTCCATGAAATGTATATGTTAAACATATAGGATAAAACGCGTTGTGAACCTAGCCTTAGCCATGTTACCCACTATACAATGTCAGATGTGAAATAGGCTTTTATGGCCTCTCAGAATGATGTAGGGTGAGTTCAGACATGGAGGATATGTTGCAGATTTTTACAGCCCAATACATGATGGCATAGAGCTCCCAAACAGTAACAGGACCCTCTTTGTGCCCCCCATCTGTAGGTGAACTGCACCTTGTGCTTCAGTCTGTAGTTAGCCCCTCTCGTGGTGCAAAATAACTTTGCACTTAAAGGGAACCTGTCACCCCCCCGTACCGGGGTGACAGGCTCCCGACCCCCCGTTAGAGACCCCTATACTTACCTCATCCCGCCGGGTCCCGCTTCTGGATTCGGTCGGGTCCCGGAGATCTCAGCCGCTGCAGCCCGGCGCACGCGCTGAGAGATGAGTCCAACACCCATAGAGAATGACAGGAGAGTCCAGCGCTCCGTCATTCTCTATGAGCGTTGGACTCCTCTGTCAGCGCGCGCGCCGGGCTGCAGCGGCTGAGATCTCCGGGACCCGACCGAATCCAGAAGCGGGACCCGGCGGGATGAGGTAAGTATAGGGGTCTCTAACGGGGGGTCGGGAGCCTGTCACCCCGGCACGGGGGGTGACAGGTTCCCTTTAAGAACTGTGACAATGCCCCCCGTCACTGCACCCCTAGATAAATTGGGCCACTGTCCTCCTAAATCATTGTTTCCCAACCACTGGCTCTTCTGCTATTTGCCAGAATACAACTCCCATCATGTCCTGCCAGTAGTGCATGATGGAAGTTGTAGTTTTGCAGCAACTGGAGAGTGAGTCACTTGTTGGAGAACACTGGATTAAATAAACTGTTTTCCTAAATCTTTCTTTCCTAGTCAGTGACTTTTCAGCTGTTGCCAAACTATAACTGCCATTATACCTTGCCAGCAGTCCATATTGGGGGTTGTAGTTTTGCAGCAACTGGAAAGTCACATGTTAGAGAGCGCTGCACTAAAGAAACTGTCCCACAAGTGACTGTTTCCTAACAAGCGACTGTTAAGCTGTTGCCAAAATACACCTGCCATCACATTCTAGCTGCTAACAGGGCCCCGTCACATGCCCAGGTAAGCCGGGTGCTGACGCCGGCCCTGTGACTAGCGGTTGTACAACCCGTCCACATGCTTGTGTATGCAGCTCTCTACCTGCTACAGACCAGACAGATTTCCTTGATCTTGGTGTCCTGTATATCCACCCTTGTTGAGTATACATTACAAGGCGTATGCAGCCCTGAAAACCCTGAGGACCCCAGGGAAATAGGTAAAATGGCATTTATAATATGTTTAGTCCTTGCTTCACATCTTTAAAAAATTGTTTTTAAATCACCTGGTGTCAATAAGTTAAACTTTTTTGTAACCTATTTTTGTATAAAAAAGTCCAGTACTTATCAGCTGCTGTATGTCCTGCAAGAAGCATTCGCGGATTAAATGTAACTTGTGCCCAACCTGGGCCCCCAGTGTGGCTGAACCACCCCACTAGCAGTGGCACAAGCACAATATTCTTCCGGTAAAGGAGGACACAATCCAGCCCTGGACCGTTACTGAAATACAGAGAGGTGGGGAGCAAGCACAGAGAGGCATTACAGGCCTAGGCCCTGCTAGTGATGTCGCGATACCAGCTTTTTTATTTCGATACTCTGATACCAGTTCGATACCTCAAAAAAAATACAAATATACCTCCTTGTGCACAACAACTATCATAGCCGCAGTCCGGGAGGAGGGCCCCCAGACTACGGCTATGATAGTTGTTGTGCACAAGTAGGTATGCTGGGAGTTGTAGTGCACAATGAGGTATGCTGGGAGTCGTAGTGCACAATGAGGTATGCTGGGAGTTGTAGTGCACAATGAGGTATGCTGGGAGTTGCAGTGTTGCAGCAGCAGCCTTCCAATATAACAACAACTCTCATCAGCAGGGTTCTTGAGACTTGTAGTCCTGACAGCCCCACACTGTGCATGTTGAAATGGCTGCAACTGCACGCAATGACAGCACCCTCCTCTCCTGACATCCTCTTTGCTGCTGTGACCTCCCCTATAAAATCAGCATACTCCTCTCCTGACATCCTCTGTGCTGCTGTGACCTCTACTATAAGATCAGCACCCTCCCCCTGACATCTTCTGTGGTGCTATAACCCCCCTATAAGATCAGCACCCTCCTCTCCTGACATCCTCTGTGCTGCTGTGAGGCCTCTATAAGATCAGCACCCTCTTTTCCTGACATCCTCTGTGCTGCTGTGACCTCTCCTATAAGATCAGCACCCTCTTCTCCTGACATCCTCTGTGCTGCTGGGACCCTGTGACTTTCCCTATACGATCAGCACCCTCCACTCCTGACAACCTCTGTGCTGCTGTGACCTCCCCTATAAGATCAGCACACTCCTTTCCTGACATCCTCTGTGCTGCTGTGACCCCTTTATAAGATCAGCACCCTCCTCTACTGACATCCTCTGTGCTGATGGGACCTCTCCTATAAAATCAGCAACCTCTTCTCCTGACATCCTCTGTGCTGCTGGGACCCTGTGACCTTCCCTATACGATCAGCACCCTCCACTCCTGACAACCTCTGTGCTGCTGTGACCTCCCCTATAAGATCAGCACACTCCTTTCCTGACATCCTCTGTGCTGCTGTGACCCCTTTATAAGATCAGCACCCTCCTCTACTGACATCCTATGTGCTGCTGTGACCTCTCCTATAAGATCAGCAACCTCTTCTCCTGTCATCCTCTGTGCTGCTGGGACCCTGTGACCTTCCCTATACGATCAGAACCCTCCACTCCTGACATCCTCTGTGCTGCTGGGACCTCTCCTATAAGATTAGCACAATCCTCTACTGACATCCTCTGTGCTGCTGTGTCCTCTCCTATAAGATCAGCACCCTCCTCTCCTGACATCCTCTGTGCTGCTGTAATCTCCTATAAGATCAGCACACTCCTCTCCTGACATCCTCTGTGCTGCTGGGACCCTGTGACCTCTCCCTATAAATTCAGCACCCTCCTCTCCTGACAGCCTCTGTGCTGCTGGGACCCTGTGACCTCCCCTATAAGATCAGCCCCCTCCTCTCCCGGCAGGCCACGCAGCCACTGTCTAAGGTTTGGGGGCAGTACACATAGCTTCTCATTTGCAGTCCAGTTAGTGTCCCCCCCCCCCCCGATTTCCTCTCGGGCCATCTATGCCTCCTGTGTGTGCGCTCCGTCTCTCTGTGCCTCCTGTGTGTGCGCTCCGTCTCTCTGTGCCTCCTGTGTGTGCGCTCCGTCTCTCTGTGCCTCCTGTGTGCGCTCCGTCTCTCTGTGCCTCCTGTGTGTGCGCTCCATCTCTCTGTTCCTCCTGTGTGTGCGCTCCGTCTCTGTGCCTCCTGTGTGTGTGCTCCGTCTCTCTGTGCTTCCTGTGTGTGCGCTCCGTCTCTCTGTGCCCCCTGTGTGTGCCCTCCGTCTCTCTTTGTCTCCTGTGCATGCACTCCGTCTCTCTGTGCCTCCTATGTGTGCGCTCCCTCTCTCTGTACCTCCTGTGTGTGCGCTCCGTCTCTATGCCTCCTGTGTGTGCGCTCATCTCTCTGTGCCTCCTGTGTGTGCGCTCCGTCTCTCTGTGCCCCCTGTGTGTGCCCTCCGTCTCTCTGTGCCTCCTGTGTGTGCGCTCCGTCTCTCTGTGCCCCCTGTGTGTGCCCTCCGTCTCTCTGTGCCTCCTGTGTGTGCGCTCCGTCTCTCTGTGCCTCCTGTGTGTGCGCTCCGTCTCTCTATGACTCCTGTGTGGGCGCTCCGTCTCTCTGTGCCTCCTGTGTGTGCGCTTCATCCCTCTGTGCCTCCTGTTTGTGCGCTCTGTCTCTCTGTGCCCCCTGTGAGTGCGCTCCCTCTCTCTGTGCCTCCTGTGTGTGCGCTCCCTCTCTCTGTGCCTCCTGTGTGTGCGCTCCGTCTCTCTATGCCTCCTGTGTGTGCGCTCCGTCTCTCTATGCCTCCTGTGTGTGCGCTCCGTCTCTCTGTGCCTCCTGTGTGTGCGCTCCCTCTCTCTGTGCCTCCTGTGTGTGCGCTCCCTCTCTCTGTGCCTCCTGTGTGTGCGCTCCGTCTCTCTATGCCTCCTGTGTGTGCGCTCCGTCTCTCTGTGCCCCCTGTGTGTGCGCTCCGTCTCTCTGTGCCCCCTGTGTGTGACACCAGGGGGCGACACAGAGAACATGGCCGGAGCTCAGATAGGTAATTTAAAAATAACACTTTTTGCACTTTACTTTATTGCACGTTTGCTGCTTCCTGGATGTACATATTAAAGGGGGTCTCTGGAGTAAAATGTTTTTAAATAATCTGGTATCAGAAAGTTATACAGATTTGTAAATTACTTCAATTTAAAAATCTCAAGAACTCTTTCAGTACTTATCAGCTGCTGTATGCCCTGCAGAAAGTGGTGTATTCTGTCCAGTCTGACACAGTGCTCTCTGCTGCCACCTCTGTCCATGTCAGGAACTGTCAGAGCAGTAGCAAATCCCCATAGAAAACCTCTTCTGCTCTGGACAGTTCCTGACATGGACAGAGGTGGCAGCAGAGAGCGCTATATCAGACTGGAAAGAATACACATAGGGGAGGCGGAGCGAGCAGCCGATGGAGTAGGACGTGCAGAGGAGAGCTCCTGACCCACGCAGCCTATACAGAAGACCCCTTCACTCCCAAGGCACCCCGTACATGGGGAAAACTACCAGAAAGTCCTCAAAGGCACCCTCCGCTACCCCCAGACCTGGTCCGGGGGTCTCACCCATAAAAAGGTACTTTGCCCGCCTCGGTACCGCGGCCTCTCTCTCCCCCAGCCCTCCTCCTTCAGCGCTGCGGAGATCGAGGAGAGCCCGCACCCGACCCCGAACTGATCCCCCTGCTGCTGTCTTACCCCACGGACGAGCGGGTGCTCCGATAGCGGGGGAGACCCCTCCAAGCACCCCGGTATTGTCCACGCAGCCCTCCCTCCGGCAGGCGCTAGAAGACTCTTCGGCTCCGGGCCCGGCGCCATCTTGCCGTCACGTGGGACGACCGCAGGGCCGGCTGGGTGAACCGCACGGCAGCAGCCCGGACAAGCGGACCGGCTTTCTTGAGATGACATCGGCGGTCGGGGGTTCTCTGGTGCCCTCTCCGTTTGAGGAGAGATCAGGGGGGAACTGTTGTGGTGGGAGCCCGCCATCTCCCCTCCTGCAAACTGTGCCGCTGCGATCCCCTGCACGGAGGCTGGGGACTGTGCCTCACTGCGGCTCTCCAGGTAGTGTGCACCTGCTGGACACCCCCACTCAGCTCCTGCAGCCCCTCCATCGGCCTGACAGACCGGACTGCCCACCATTAACCCTCTCAGGGCTGATAAAGGGGACTCCCCCCCCCTCGCTACGTGCAGCCCCCATCACTAAGGCCCAGGCCTATAGCCCTACCATGGCCTCCCAGCCTAAACCACAGAGAGCTGAAAAGGGGCGCCTGACCACACGGGCCCTCACCCATGTAGCTGCTGAGAGTCATGCCTCCCCTGCTGACCCCCTATACCCGCTGGGTGCGGATAGCTCTCCCTCAGGGATTTGGCCCATGGCCCAGGACTCGGACTCTGACTCTCTCCCCCCTAAAGGGGCCTCCATGCAAGATGTCCGCCACCTCCTATCCCAACTCCCTACAAAAAATGACTTCCTTTCATTGATTTCGGAGGTCAAGAAAGCATGTATTGAAATATCTGAAGTGCGAAAGGATATCCAGCTGATTACGACTAGAATGGAGACTCTAGAGGATGATCATGACGCTACCAGGGGCTATATAGCACAATTACAATCCACGGTCTGCTCCCAAACTTCTGCCCTGAGCGACATGCAAAGACACCTTGAGGATTTGGACAATAGGGGGAGGCGGAATAATGTAAGGGTTCGAGGCTTACCAGAGGCTACACGAGATGAGGATCTATCTGAGACTCTGGAGGCTATCTTTAACTCCATCCTGGGGGAGCCTGCATCGCACAAAGTGAAGCTCGATCGGGCTCATAGGGCCCTACGGCCACGGTCCTCCTCTGGTGTTCCCAGGGACGTAATTTGCTGTGTACATGATTTTCAGCTGAAGGAGCGTATAATGAACACGGCAAGAAATATGCATAATCTGGAGTTTGATGGGGCCCCAATTCAGCTATTTCCAGATCTCTCCTGGATCACCCTGCAAAAACGACGTTTACTCCGCCCCCTCCTGACCTTGCTGAGGGACAACGACATTACCTATAGGTGGAACTTCCCGTTTGCCTTATCTGCCCGCAAAGATGGACGCTCTGCCGTTCTACGGGACCTCTCGGATCTTACTCGATTCTGCGACACTCTGAATATCCGAGAACCCAAGATTGAGGAGTGGACTCTATCACCGCCGCCCCCCCCTCTTCCTCCGGTTTGGCAACAGGTGGGACAAAAGAAGCGTCGACGTCGATCTGGAACTCTGTCCCCTGGTCATCGGTCCTCCCATGGGACCCCCACCTGAACCCATGGTAGCTTGGAGCTAGAGGACTTGGGTTCGACTATGTTTGCCTTAATGCATTAACGGTATTCTTATTGCAATTAGGGTCTTTGAAATGTGCATTTTCTTCTCTTTGCTGCGTGGGTCTGCTCTGTAGATCGGAGTTTGTTTCTTTTTCTGCGCTCTCCTCCTCTGTCCCTATTCTTTCGCCTCTGTTGGGGTTCAAGCTTTCTTCTTGTGAGTTTATCTCCCTGGCTTTCTCTCTACCCCACTCCCTACGTTTGGTGTATGGGGCATTGGCCTTGTGCCTTCATTGTAATGTTAACACTTTACCCCTATGGGTTAGTCTTGTCTGTGTCTTCCCTTGCCTTCCCTACCTTGTCTCTCCATAGTTTTGTCCTAGTTTACAGATCTCCAGTCCGACACCGTCTTTGTCGGGTCGAATCTACTGAAGGTCCTCCGCCTGCGGGTCTTTGTTGCACCCTGGAGCCGGGTGAGCCTCCATATGGGCAAGTATCCTCCCTTAATTGCCTCCAATGATTAAGTGTGTTTCAATTAATGTGAAAGGACTAAATTCTAATGTTAAGAGGAGACTGGCGCTGAGGGAATTGAAGGAGGCTCAGGCCGATGTAGCTTTCTTGCAGGAGACACACTTTGATCACACTGCTAATTTTAGGTTTGCTCAGCATCAGTTTCCTCAGGTGTACTCTGCCTCGGCGGGTAGTAAATGTGCGGGAGTGGCTATTTTAATATCACGGCACTGCCCTATGCAGGTGATTTCCTCCTTTCAAGACCCAGGGGGGAGATATGTTATCGTGGAGGGTACTATTCAGGGGCGGCCGGTTCTACTTTGTAATGTGTATGCTCCGAACCGCACTCAGATTCCCTTTCTCCGCAGGGTCCTCAAGCGAGTGGCTGCCTATCCACCATCGCCACGTGTGATTGGAGGGGATTTTAACCTTCCCGTGTCGGGGATAATGGATAGGCACTCTGTTGCGGGTACGCCTCCATCTCCTGAGCTGCTTAGACTTTCTAGGGAATTCAGGAAGCTAATTCGTACCCACAATCTTTATGATCTGTGGCGCATTGATCACCCTGCGGAGCGCTCCTATACATTCTATTCTCATCCCCGTCAGACGCATACTAGAATTGACTACTTCTTTGGGAACGTGCCGACTGTGCGTTTATTAAAAGGTGCCTCCATAGGGCCGATCTCCTGGTCGGACCATGGTCATGTCGCCATATCAGTGGCCTCTCTGTTATCCCCTACCCGCTGCTGTCATTGGAGGCTAAATGAAACACTCTTGAAGACTGAGATTCATAGGGACTCTATAAAAGAATGCATTTCCACATATTTTAGGGAAAACGAGGGCACGGTTGGGCTGCAGTCCACCCTATGGGAGGCTCATAAGGCGGTAGTCAGAGGGCACGATATCGCACTAGGCTCCCGACTTAAAAAAGACACCCAGGCACAGGCACAGACTGCTAGGACGGAGATAGCGACACTTGAACGGAAGTTGACTGATCAGCCCTCCCTTGGGACACTGCGTAAGCTCATAGCGGCTAGAGCGCGCCTAAAGGACCTTCTCATGCACAAGGTGGAGCGTTTGTTGCTCTACTCTAAACAGAGATTTTATGAGAAGGGGAATAAAGCCCACACATTACTGGCACGCATGCTTTCTGACCGCTCGGCCGCTCAGACCCCGCATGTCCTCAAGGATCATATGGGCATTCCAAAGTACCACCCCCGGGATATTGCCTCTGTATTCTCTCACTTTCTCTCTACACTGTACTCTCTCCCTTCCACCTTGCCCTCGGACCCGGGGGCTCGACAGCGGCGGATACGGGACTTCCTGAAGGAATGTCGGCTTCCGACTTTGCCTTCAGAGGCACTAGAGGAGCTTAACGCCCCAGTTACCACGGAGGAGCTTCAGGAGATTTTGAAGTCCCTGCCGTCTGGCAAAGCCCCGGGCCCGGATGGCTTTACGTATCTGTACTATAAAACTTTTTCTTCTCTTCTCCTACCTCACCTTGTCCTTTTGTTTAATGCCTTCATGCGAGGGGAACAGATGCCCACCCCCCTTCTCCACTCATATATTACCCTTATCCCTAAGCCGGAGAAGGATCCGTCGGACTGTGCTAATTACAGGCCGATCGCGCTACTGAATTCTGACCTCAAATTGTATACCAAGTTATTGGCGACCCGATTGGGATATTGGCTCCCCACCCTTATACACAAGGACCAGGTTGGTTTTGTACCTGGACGCCAGGGGGCGGATAATACCCGCAGGGCTATAGATATCATTGACGCAGTGAATAAGCAGTCGGGACGGGCTCTGATGCTGAGTTTGGACGCGGAAAAGGCGTTTGATCGCCTTAGTTGGCCTTTTCTCTTTGAGACTTTACGCTACTACGGTATCTCGGGCTCGTTCCTGACTGCAATTCATGGCCTCTACACTAACCCTACAGCTTCGGTTAAATTACCCAATCAATTGTCTAGCCCCTTCCAGATCCATAATGGCACGCGCCAGGGGTGTCCTCTCTCACCGTTATTGTTTGCATTGTGCATAGAGCCCCTGGCGTGTGCCATTCGGAACAACCCTGATATCCGGGGAGTGAAGGTGGGGGATAGGGAATTTAAAATTATGCTTTTTGCAGATGACATCCTGCTGTCCCTGACGGACCCCCTCACTACCTTGCCTGTCCTCCACACCCTCCTGACTTCTTTCGGCCAGCTGTCTGGTTATAAGGTTAACACGACTAAGACTGAGGCCCTTCCTATTAACCTCCCTCAGGCCCAAGTGGTGCACTTGCAGGCCAATTATAAGTATAAATGGTCTACATCGTCCTTAAAGTATTTGGGTATTGAGCTCACACCCTCGTATGAGACTTTGTATGCTGCAAACTTTCCGCAGCTGTTTAGGGATCTCAGGATTCTCCTGGGGAAGTGGAACTCCCAGTATATCTCCCTCTTGGGTCGCATAGCCTCGGTGAAAATGACCATCTTACCGAAACTCCTATATTATTTTGAAACCCTTCCTGTCCGAGTCCCCCTGAGTGAGCTGAAAGCACTGCAGGCGGCGGTCTTTCGCTTCATATGGGCTAATAAGCGGCATAGGGTTCCTAAATCAGTGATGATGCATAACAAGTCCCAGGGGGGACTGTCCACCCCCAACATCCTCCATTATTATTGGGCCACACACCTGCGCCAGATCTCAGGATGGGCGTCCCAAAGCACGTTTAAAGTATGGGCGGTGATAGAAAAACTATGGTTGGCTCCTGTTCACCCGAACTCCTATCTGTGGTCTTCTGCCCCTCCCCCCATTCCCTCCTCTTCCACACTTGGCCCGATTCTCTTCACTAGACAGATATGGACCACGTGCGCAGCTAGGTTCGGCCTTTACTCTCGGGCCTCTCCTCTCATGTCCTTCTTGCTAACGCCCGCCCTCGAGACGGGCATGTCCCCCTCAGTGGTGAGACATTGGATAGATAGAAAGTTGTTCCACTACGCGGACATCGTGGATCCGGTGACGCGAACCCTCCAGCCCTTTGACAAGCTCAGGGAGAAGTACGACCTTCCTAGGTCGGAGTATTTCTCCTACCTGGCCATACGACATTATATGCACTCGATTTTTGGGTCATTCACAGTCTCGAGACCCACAGCCTTTGAGCAGTTGATAAGGGCTGGAGGATCCACCAGAGGCCTCATCTCGGCCATATACCAAATTTTGAACTCTCCTGTGGGGGATATGCCTGTTCGACACAAATACATGGATAGATGGGAGGCTTCACTGGGTAGAGTGATTTCCCCTGAGCTGTGGCAGGTGATATGGAGCAGGGCGGCCTCTTCTTCAATCTGTACAAACTATAAGGAGACCCACTACAAGTTCCTAATGCACTGGTATCATACCCCTGAATTGCTACATAAATTGAATTGCAGTATTCCCTCGGCTTGCTGGAGGTGTAATGGTGGGGTGGGCACCCTGCTCCATGTCTTCTGGGACTGCCCGCTCATAACGGGCTTCTGGCTTCAGGTGGCTGCAATGCTTTCATCAGTCTTGGAAGTTCCGGTCCCCTTAGATCCCCTAACGTATCTTTTTAATGTTACGCCTAAAACACTAGGTAAAAAACCTACTAAATTGATGCTACAGATACTTACAGCGGCTAAGACCCTCATCCCCCGTAATTGGAAGCAGACATCCCCTCCATCATTTGAGGACCTACTGGCTAGGGTAAAAGAAATCAGGGGCCTCGAAAGACTCACCGCATCCCTGAACAATCAACTTCCATTGTTTGAATCGGTTTGGGCTCCCTGGGAAGCTTACTGTGGGCGCTCTGGAATACCTCACTAATAGAGTAGAGTATTGGCTGGGTTGATCTGTACCTACCCCCCCTCCCTTTTCCCTGCTTCTCCTTTATGTGTTTTCCCTAAGTCTGCGTGTATCTGTGTTTTTACCCATAGCTCTATTTTTTGGGGGGGCTACTCAATGTTTCTTTTTGACTGAATTGCATAGGTGTATTGATGGTCTGGCTGATATATGTCTACTACGGTTAGCAATGCTATTTGTCTGCTTTCAAACTTTGCATTAAGCCATACACCTAAGTTGGCATGTGTTTGGTAGCCCTGTTTGCCTGTTTACTTTGTTTTCTTCTAAAAACTGTCAATAAAAATTACATTTATAAAAAAAAAAAAGAATACACATAGAGGAAAGTTAAAGGGGTTGGCCACTTTATGGTAAAATAGGTCAGTGTACAGTATTAGTAAGTGTTCTCACTGTATAAACTGACAGCAGCTCCCTGTGTACCTCATATACATCAGTCTGTGAGTGCCGTCTATGGAAATTATAAGAAGAAAAGATCAAGGAAATAAGGAACATGGCAGTTTTATTTGGGATAGAAACAAATAAAGAAAAGGTTTAATAAATATTTTGACCCTTTTTCCTGCATTTTCCTTCTAGTTCTAATAGCCACAAATCTGTAGCAAATAATAGGGACGTTCATTTCTAGCCCAGATCTCAGTGATGTCCTAGAAAAAGGAAAACTGGATCCGCCTCTGCGGAGCGCCTCCATCAGGTTATAATGATAAATGACACTTACTGCGTCTAATGAGGAGGCAAGGCCGGGTAACCCCCATAATATTATCAATGCCCAAAGACAGAAGCTCCTGTACCATGAGTGCAAGGTGGCTGAGAGCTTGTACCTGCTATATTACAGCCCATAGGGAAAGAGACATTTCTCCTGATAAACTGCAGACCTGTGTTACTAATCTATAACTATACAGTGGTACCTTGGTTTAAGAGTAACTTGGTTTAAGAGCATTGTTTTAGTTAAGAGCTCCCTGTACTGGGTGAGAGGGCGAGTTGGGGAGGGCCATGGTCTCCATAGCGGGCTCTACAGCCCTGTACTCTGACCCAGGAAGTCTCCCTCACCTTCCAACTCATAGCAGATCCACTTCAGGCTGGGGCTCACATCAGGGGACAGGACTGTGGAAGTAATCTCTTCATAGCTGTAACCCCTCTCTCCTCGGACAGAGAGTGATGCTATACTGAGCCCACATCTGCCCTGCTCATTCCTTCATGCTCCCTGCAGTCTCTGTCAGTCCTGATTGGTCCGTGCTGAACACACACCCCATCCCCATTGCTGTCATGTGACCACACAGACGTCTGACAGCAGCCCTGCTTCTCTTTTCTAGCATGTTGCGCCTATTTTTCAGGGTTATGCACAGGGCCGGCGTTAGGGGGGGGGCAAGCAGGGCAAATGCCCAGGGCCCCCAACCCCCAGGGGCCCCCTACCGCAGTTCCAGTAGGAGAGGAGAGCACAGACAGGGTCCTGCAGCGTCTGGGAATGATCCCTGACTGCTGCGCTGGGCTGGTGTCTGCTCCCCCTCCCCCTCCCTCCAGCTCCTCTTACTGCACGCAACTTCCTTCTCTGGTGTGGAGCTGTCGGGACGATGGAGGAGAGGGCTGCCGGGTGAGGATGACAGCCTGCTGCTGCAAGGAACATGAGGGAGATTCACCACTACACCCAGCATGCTAGAGGGGGTAAGTATACTGTACATGCAGTGTGTGTATGAATGCTATGTGTATGATGGATGAATGTAGTGTGTGTTACATGTCATGTGTGTGGTGGATGGACTGGATGGTTTGGATCTGTATAATGTGTTTTCGTGGATGTGTTAGTGTGTGTGTTTGTGTGTGTGTGTGTATATATATATATATATATATATATATATATATATGTTAGTGTGTGTGTATTAGCACTGCTGACTCCACATGTTGAGGTGAATAGACTGTATATAGGAGCTGCAGCCATTCTCTGGCCTCATCACTCCTATGTAATTGCTGCAGGTGACCACTGAGGCCGCTGATATAAGGCAATAAGGTGTATTTTATTGAGAAAAAAAATAAGGTGGTATTCAGTCCTTAGGTGGTGGTCACTGTATGGCGGTACGATTGGTCTGTACATAGTGTCATTATGCAGTGGTCACTCTTTGGCATTAATATTGGTCTGTATATAGTGTATATATAGTCATTACTGCCATACATTGACTACCACATAATGACACTATATACAGACCAATATTACCGCCATACAGTGCAGTGGTCAATCTATGGCGGTAATATTGGTCTGTATATAGTGTGTATATAGAGTCATTATGTGGTGGTCAGTCTATGGCGGTAATATGGGTCTGTATATAGTGTATATAGAGTCATTATGGGGCGGTCACTTTATGGTGGTAATATTGGCCTATATATAGTGTGTTTTCTTCAATAACGGTATTAAGGTAATATTTGGTCCTGATTATAGTGATTTTTTTATTTTATTTTTTTTAAAGCAATTCATATAAATAGTTCTTGTGTTTACACCACTAGCGGCAGTCCTGACTTGTAGCGGCAGTCCTGGCATGTAGCAGCAGTCCTGACATGTAGCGGCAGTTCCGGCACGTAGCGGCAGTCCTGACATGTAGCGGCAGTCCCGGCATGTGGCGGCAGTCCCAGAATGTAGCGGCGGTTCTAGCATGTAGCGGCAGCCCTGACATGTAGGGGCAGTCCTGACATGTAGCGGCAGTCCCAGAATGTAGGGGCAGTCCTGACATGTAGCGGCAGTCACAGAATGTAGCTGCAGTCCTGGCATGTAGGGGCAGTCCTGACATGTAGCGGCAGTCCCAGAATGTAGGGGCAGTCCTGACATGTAGCGGCAGTCCCAGAATGTAGCGGCAGTCCCAGAATGTAGCAGCAGTCCTGGCATGTAGGGGCAGTCCTGACATGTAGCGGCAGTCCCAGAATGTAGGGGCAGTCCTGACATGTAGCGGCAGTCACAGAATGTAGCGGCAGTCCCAGCATGTAGGGGCAGTCCTGACATGTAGCGGCAGTCCCAGAATGTAGGGGCAGTCCTGACATGTAGCGGCAGTCCCAGAATGTAGGGGCAGTCCCAGAATTTAGCGGCAGTCCCAGAATGTAGCGGCAGTCCTGGCATGTAGGGGCAGTCCTGACATGTAGCGGCAGTCCCAGAATGTAGGGGCAGTCCTGACATGTAGCGGCAGTCACAGAATGTAGCGGCAGTCCCGGCATGTAGGGGCAGTCCTGACATGTAGCGGCAGTCCTGACATGTAGCGGCAGTCCCAGAATGTAGGGGCAGTCCTGGCATGTAGGGGCAGTCCTGGCATGTAGGGGCAGTCCCAGAATGTAGGGGCAGTCCTGACATGTAGCGGCAGTCCCGGCATGTAGGGGCAGTCCTGACATGTAGCGGCAGTCCCAGAATGTAGGGGCAGTCCTGGCATGTAGGGGCAGTCCCAGAATGTAGGGGCAGTCCCAGAATGTAGGGGCAGTCCTGGCATGTAGCGGCAGTCCTGGCATGTAGTGGCAGTCCTGACATGTAGAAGACATCATAAAAGAGCCATGTACTAGGCTCTCTAAGCGAGCTCCATTCTACCAGATTGGCGCTCACTTCTGCGGAATATCAGGCAGTGTAATACGGCCTTCAATAACACTTCCAATAACTGCTGGCTGAACAATCCTTCAGCTGACAATTATCTCTCCCAATCCGTCCAGTCCTCCCCATACACAGAAATTTGGCACATCTGAGTGTTCCTGTGTTCTCTATGAGAGGGGAAAGCCATAGCCATACAGATCTGATGGCGGCTTATCTCTCTGAGAACAAAGAGGTTGGGCGTTGATTTTCCATCAAGCTCGACCCCCTATGTCCACTGATATTATCTGTCAGACTGTCCAGAGAGCCCCATACACCTTACACTGATGGCCGAACCCACCAGGAACAACAGGTACCAGCAACAAAAGTGTAACATGTATGGGGACCTTAAATTGTTGCTACAATATTTCAGCATATGGGGCCCCACCTTCAACTTTGCCCAGGGCCACATTTAGTCTAAAACCGGCCCTGGTTATGCACTTACTATACATTATACTCCATATGCTGATTGCTATACTGTACAGTAACTTATAATATCACATATTCAGCTGCTTATAAATGTTTGTTTCATTTGTTCTACATGTTCTTCAGAATATAAAGTCATTATTTTTGGGGTGTGGAACCAATTGTTTGCATTTCAATGATTTCTTATGGGAAATTTTGCTTTGGTTTAGGAGCGAATTTGGATTACAAGCACAGTCCCAGAATGAATTATGCTAGTAATCCAAGACACCACTGTAATTACATCTTATTATAATAAAATTACTTCACAATTACAAAATAAATCTGAATGTAACAGTTTTTGGTCTTTGACATATTCTGGGAAGAACATAGTGATACATGGTCGATAGGTGGATACAATGTGTTGCTTCTCTTTCCAGCTATTTGCGGTGGTGATAGCGTGTGGCGTCTGCTGATGGTTCCCGGACTCCAGATACTACATGGAGCAGATGCTGCTGATGGTTCCCGGACTCCAGATACTGCATGGAGCAGATACAGCTGATGGTTCCCGGACTCCAGATACTGCATGGAGCAGATGCAGCTGATGGTTCCCGGACTGCGGAAATTGCATGGAGCAGATGCAGCTGATGGTTTCCGGACTCCAGATACTACATGGAGCAGATGCAGCTGATGGCTCCCAGACTCCGGATACTAGATGGAGCAGATGCAGCTGATGGTTCCCGTACTCCGGATACTGCATGGAGCAGATGCAGCTGATGGTTTCCTGGCTGATATTCCTGTGTTGTAGACTTGTCTCTCCACAGCTGGACATGAGGTTTAGATGACAATGAGGGTGGAGCGTCGTGTCTGCAACCTGAGGAAATGTATTGTGTAAAATGATATCACTTCCATCATCTTATCTAAAGGGGTACTCCGGGACGGGAAGCCTTTTTTCAGTATAGCCGTAGAGGGAGTGGATGAAAACAACGACGTCCACTTATCTACCCAATTCCAACACTCCAGCGGGGAGGTGAATGGACATCATTGTTTTCATCCCCCCACCCAGCGATATTGAATAAAAACCTCCTGCCCGGAGTGCCCCTTTAACAGTACAAGGGTAAGGAGCCAACAGGACACATAGTTAGTAAGGTTAAAAAAAAAACACGTCAACAAAGGCACATCAGGTTCAACCAGGAGACGTGAGAAGAGGGATATAGAGAAGGGGTATGGATGGAAGAAGGGGAGGAGACGGGATTCTATACTTTCACATAGGCATGTATCCTATTTTGCTTCTAGAATTATTATTTATCCACTAAAAGGGGTTACCCAGGCTTAAAAAAACATGGCCTATTTCTTATAGAAACAGCACTGCTCCTGTCCTCAGTTTGGGTGTGGGGTTTTATAGCTCAGCTCCATTGAAATGAATGGAGCTAAATTGCCATACCACACACAACCTATGGACAGGGGTGGCGCTGTTTTTGCCAATAAAGTAGCTGTGTTTTCTTGAGCTTGGATAAACCCTTTTAAAGGGAACAATTCACCACCTTTTTGAGTTCTAAACCTCCCAAAACAGCATAATAAAGCAAGCTGCAATAGCTCCCATAATATATTGTGATGGTCATCTGTATTTTCAAAACTCCCAAAGTCACTGTTTTATCTTTTCCGGCATTGTATGTGATTTAGTTTTATCTAGGTATCTGGGCAGTGTCTTTCTCCAAACCAGTCAAAGTTCCTGGGCTGTAATCGCACCTCTTGGGGAATGATTGACAGTCAGGGAACCTGGTGGGTCACCGGTGTGTTGGCGTATCCGCAAGATGTCATCCGGCTTCCCTGTGACCCAGCAGATTCCCTGACTGTCAATGATGCCCCAAGAGGTGTGATTACCACCCAGGACTGTGACTGGAAGATGCACAGATTTTGGGTAAAAAGAAGAAGAAGACGACAACTGGAACCAACTATATATAAAGCAAGTATGTAATTAAGGCAATGGCACACCAATGTGTAGAAAATATCTTTATTCGTAATTCATCAAATATACAGAAAAAAACACCCAAAAAAGTTTTTTTCAAAAAACAAATAAAAACCACTAAACAGAGACATGACAGGTCATCCTGTTCTCATGGCCAATAAAGGAGTAGGGAAACTCCAAAGAATGTCTCATTCCTTATAACACCATCATCATCATATATGTAAACGCCAAAAGAACCATGTGCATGCCATCCCTAGGAAGTAGCTGCTCCTCCTTTACTGTATATCACAACTAAATAATAGCCAAAGTGACTGTGCAATGTAACAGAAATGTCCCACGTGTTACGTCCTGCTCCCAGGACTTCCTCAGGGATTGAGCAGGACATAACGCGTGGGACGTTAGTGGGCCGTAGAAATATGTTGTTTGCCTCTTCCCCTCTGTCCATGTCCTTGCCTTCATCCTGTTCTCATCTAGCCTAATAATTTTTTCTATTTTGCTTTTGTGCCTTCTACCTGCATTGCACTACTCTTGTGTTTGTTATTACATTGCAGATACCCCTGCATGCACTTGTACTGTGGGGAGTGCAAGCTGTGGTAGAGATTGGTGCACTTTTTGATGCATTTATCATCTATATTATTTCTTTTGTTTCTACATTTTGACACATTGGTGTGCCATTGCCTTTATTACTTACTCACTTTATATATAGTTGGTTCTAGTTTGGAGAAAGACACCACCTAGATACCTAGGTAGAGCTAATGCACATATCGTGCAGGAAAAAATAAGGGTGGTATTACACGGCCCGATACACCTGATTAGCAAGCGCCGATCTGCTAGATTATCGTACAGCAAGGGCTGAACGGACATCATTAACGTCAGTGACAGGCCCCTCAGCCAATCACTGGCCAAGACGGGACAGCACTGCGGCCAGTGATTGGCTGAGCGGTCTGTCACTTCAAAGACAGGTTAGGAAGTATCAGCAGTGGCTGTGGTCAGTGCGGGAACATGGACAGGTAAGCAGGGGCGGTCTTGGCATTTCTGGGGCCCCAAGCAAAGTTATGTTTCATCCCCCCCCCCCCCCCGCCGACATGCACTCCACAACAATAGACCGCTCTGTGCTGCCCCCAGTAGTATATACCCCTTGTGCGCAGCCGCCAGTAGTATATACCCCTTGTGCCTTTCCCCTCAGTAGTATATACCCCTAGTGTGCTTCCCCAGTAGTGTATAGACGCCTGTATGTTCCCCTAGTTATATATAGCCCCCCCCCGTGTGCTCCCCCAAAAGTATATAGACCCCCTGTGTGCTGTCCCAGTTGTATATAAACCCTGTGTGCTGCCCCCAGTCGTATATACCCCGTGTACTGCCCCCAGTTGCATATACCCCCTGTGTGCTCCCCCACTAGTATATTTGACCCCCTGTGTGCTCCCCAACTTGGATATAGACCTCCTGTGTGCTCCCCCACTTGGATATAGAACCCTTTGTGCTCCTCCAGTAGTATATAAACCCCCTGTGTGGTTCCCCCAGTAGTATATAGACCACTGTGTGCCCCCCAGTAGTATATAGACACAGAAGAAAACCTAATAATGTGTGGAGGCCTAATAATGTATTGGGACACAACACACATAGAACTGACACTACAGTACAGAGATGGTGGGAAATTTTTAATGAACACTTAAAAAGATGCTTATTTTTGCATTAAAAACATTTTTGCATATAGAAAATGAACTGCACAATGAAAGCGAAGGTGTCTATAACCAGGCAGAAGGTCTTTTTTTTTTTTTAGTATCGCTGGGATGTTGTGGATGAAAACAGTGACATCCACTTATGTCCCCGACTCCAGCGTTGGGGCCTGCATCGGACGCTTCCTGATTTGAGATGGAACTTAAGCTGTAACTTCTTAGGCCTGCTCAGCCAATCAGCAGCACAGGCACAACACCGCTACAGCCACTGATTGGCTGAGAGGGCCTGCCAACAGCACATCTGAGACCAGGAAGCAGCTGAATACCAGGGACCAGGGCAGCGTGATGCAGGACCTAGCGCTAGAGGCGGTCAAGTCATTGTTTTAAAACCTCACATATATGTTTTAAGTATAAAACATATATGTAAGTGTGCCTAAACAGCAATTCATGATTGTATATATGGAGCCTACGTTCTGCAGCTCCTGTGCCAAACACCGGCTAATCAGAGCTCCATCTGTTTATTTAATTCAGATGTGCCCAACAACATCATTAAAAACAAAACGTCTTTGACGGAAGCTGTCAAGGTGGTGTGCAGCTCCTCGCGGGATATGGAAGATATTTTTGTAGAGGAGCTTCCCGCTGAGCAAACCAAGCAGAATGAATAAAAAGACAAACCAAAAAAAACAGGTCAAATCCACCATGTTGGGAAATACATCAGTTACTTTTTTGTAACTTTTTTTTCTTTCTTTTTATCACCGAGGCCAGATCTAGATGTTACTTTGTAGCAAATAGGATTTTAAATAATCCAGTTCCTATAAAGCGCAGCATATCCTATTTCTTTCATGTTTTCAGTGTGCAAAAATCTTGGCATACAAATCCACGTGTAAAATGCAAAGGCAAATGGTACAGGGTATACCAAGACAGAGGTTTATGTGGAAGCTAATGTCATAGTGAGTGCCTACATACCTTCAATGGCGGCATGGTTGCTCCGGCTTCCTCCCAAACCCAAATAGGTCAGTTTAGATAGTGAGCCCTAATAGGGACACTGATCAAAATTGACAAACTATGTAAAGTGCTGCGGAATCAGTTGGCGCTATACAAATAAAAAAAAGCTAGCAGCTGAACGTTTGTTCCTTGCCAAACACATTCAGTCTCTCCGAATGGTTACGTGAATAAGGAGGTAAGGGAAGCCAAAGTATCAGGCAGATGAAATATAACATGCTTGACTTTTCTCTCCCCAACCGAAGAGAAGGCTCCACATACACATTAGTGAATCTCCCTGTCCCAGTAAAATCTTTGGAATAAGCCAATCTTTCCCAAGTGTGTAGGACTTTTAGGGTCCTTTAGCCTACCAGAGGATATAATTCTTAAAGGGGTATTCCCCTCCAAAATTATTTTTGCATTAATACGTTGCCCACCCGTAGCTTTTCATCTTTCCAATATAAAGGTTATTATGGAATCTGGACAGTTTTGCTGTTATCTAGATGCATTCACCCCACCGAATGCCTAGAATCATCAACTCTCCAGTCCAACCCAACACGCTCCCTGCTCCTGGCCCACACCCTCCGAGGGGGCATCACGTGTTCTCAGTCTCTTTAATAAGCCGGGTTAGCGCTTTTAACCCGGCACACTGAAGATGGGGAGGACACAGACAGTGACTGCTGCTGATGTTCACTGTCTCCCTCTCTGACAGCAGCCCCCCCTCCCTCTCTGTGTGCACTCCCTTGCCCCGGAGCTCACCCGCCCTGTATCCCCCTCGTAGCTCACCCAGCGGCCGCTCCTGTGAGTGCAGCCCCCCCATGCGATCTCCCAGAGGCCCCCCCTCAGTACAGGCTGCGGCCACCCTCCATCGTCAATCCCCCCGCCCGGAGCTCACCCTCTGCGTCTCACCCGGCAGTAGTGAGTGCAGCAACCCGCCCGGCGGCAACCCCTTGCAGAACTAGAGCTCCCAGCATGCTCAGCCTTCTCTCTGTGCATGCTGGGAGTTGTAGTTCTGCAGGACCCCCCTTCACTCAGCTCACTCACTGGTGGTGACATCTCACCCGGCGGGCAGCCGCGGTCCGTACTAGCCGCGCCCCCCACTTCTCACCCGCTGCCCACTGTCCCCCTATCTCACCCGCTGCCCACAACTCAACTCCCCACGTGCGACTTGTGGCTCCCCCTTCACTTAGCTGCCCGCCCCCTGCATCTCACCCGATTAAAGCACACACCACCATCTCACCCGGTGGCCGGCCGCGGTCCGCACCCCTGTGCCGCCCCCCCCTTCATCTCACCCAGTGGCTGACCACGGTCCTCACCCCTGTGCCGCCCCCCCCCCCATCTCACCCGGTGCCGGCATCGCCACCCAACGCAGCTCAACTTGCGGCTCCCCCTTCACTCAGTTGCTGCCCCAGAACGCCTCCCCCCCAGCGTCTCAACCGATCAGCGGTTGCACCACACCACCTGCGGCCCACCCCTTCACTAAGCTTGCTCACCTCTGCTATGTCACTATTACAGCTCTGCTATGTCACTATGAATATGCATAGTGGGCGGCCTGGAGCAACCTCTTCAGGCCTGCCCAGCACGCCCCATCCCGTGCTGCGCAGCCCACCCCCTCCCATGCCACATAGTTACCAGCACTGGAGGGGGCAAGATGGGCAGCACAGGAGGGGGTTGCTAAGGGCGGGCCAAGGGGGTTGCTCTGGGACGCCCACTATGCATATTTATATATGCACAGGAGGGGGCGGATTGGGCAGGCCGAGCTGGTGCTCTGGGACGTCGAGTAACGCCCAAATGCTCCTAAGCCCCAGATTAGCATTGGGGCAATTAGGGGCTATCTACAGACTGCAGGGGAGAAAAGAGGAATTATTACCAGCTGTGCAGTCATCAGGTAAAGAACTTCTGCGGCATATCAGCATGTTCATTGGGCTGAAAGTGCCGCTTTGAAGGGTACATTTCTATGAAAAATACTTATAACAGATGACTTCTTACCATCACGGACAGAACAAGAAGTATAAGCTAAGTTTTATATGGACATGGAGAGAAAGGAGAGCTGCACCTCACACCTATGGCTGACACTAATGCCTCTCGACTACATTTAAAAATCAATACCAGGATGTTGTTATATATTTTGATCAAACCATATTGCCTCATGTACCAAGTGCAGGTCCCCTGGTTCACATGAGTCCCTACACTAACTCAACACGTGTTGTTCAGCAACCGCCAACCCCGCAAAGCAGGGAAGGGAGGCCATAGAATGGCCCTGCAACCCCAATGTCACAGGACCAAACCTCAAGGGCCCCCCAAACCCAACAAGCGCCGCCGGCGGAGAAAGCTGCCACCAAGCAACACAAGTATGAACAAGCTGTTACCTCTTACCATTACTCCTGCAGGTAGAATAGGAAAACTAGGAGGTACTTGCCATGGGTGCACAGGTGCTTCCTACTAATTGGTGTCACATGGTTCTTACCGGAGGAGTGCTAGCACTCAGATAAGGAAGACAAGTAAAATACAGACATGGAGAGAAAGGAGAGCTGCACCTCACACCTATGGCTGACACTAATGCCTCTCGGCTACATTTAAAAAACGAACACTAGGATGTTTATATATAATTTCATTAAACCATATTGCCTCATAGAATGGCCGTGCAACCCCAATGTCACAGGACCAAACACCATGAGCCCCCCCAAACCCAGCAGGCGCCGCCGGCAGAGGAAGCTGCCACCAAGCAACACAAGTGTGAACATGGTCTAACTACTCACCATTGCTCCTGCAGGTAGAATGGGCAAACTAGGAGGTACTAACCATGTTTGTGCTCGCTTTACGGGGTTAGCGGTCGCTGACTGAAACAGTGTTGAGTTAGTGTAGGGACTCATTTGAACCAGGGGACCTGCACGTGGCACATGAGGCAACATGGTTTGATTGAATTATATACCAACATCCTGGCGTTGGTTTTTGAATGTGGCTGTGAGGCATTAGTGTCAGCCATAGGTGTGAGGTGCAGCGCTCCTTTTTCTTTTTGTCCGTATAAGCTAAGTTTTAGGCTTAGTGGTAAAAATCAAAACTACAGGATTTTAGCATAATATAAAAAAAAAAAAATAAATAAATAAAAAAATAAAAATATATATATATATTATATATTATTATATGTGTTGTGTGTATACATATATACATATAAAATAAAAAATGTAGATTTTTAAATAAAGATTAGAAAAAATATTACCATAAATGTATATCATTTTCTGATGATACACTTAGGCACAATATACCTATCTGTCTAGGTTACCAAAATGCCATGACCATAGAGTCAATCACAGTGTCCATAGAAGTAGATGAGCCATAAAAGCGCAATGCTGGAAAATTGTAATGCTTCCAGGCTCTGCCCTGCAAATCATCCACAAGTGCTGTAACAGAAGCTGATTGAGGCATTATTACATGGGCAGGTTTTCAAGTCAGTGATTTACTCTTAGCGGCCAGCATTACGATTAATAGCTTCCATGGTAACTACGGACAATCTAGGGATTTGGGTTTTAAATTTGACTCTGGTCTAAGTGCCTGGAAAAGAGCTGCTGGATCAGTAAGGCTACCAATCGCTTTTAGTATAATATCCGTTACTCATCTAAATTGTTAATTAAACAGCAGGATTTATCCGTTCAAAGTTCTCTCCTACAGTATAAACAAGATAGCAAAGTATTATTTCAGTTTCTCCAATCCTTTAGGTTTTCTAGTATAATGTAAACAGGTTGCCATGTACAGATGGACCCGATCTGATAATGCACAAAAATGTATCCGATTCTATTCCATGAAAAGTCCCTAATGATCATATGAAACATGTCTGTAGGTTTCATTACACCATTTACCAGCTGTGCGAGCTCACAAGTGGCTAGGAGCCCGAATGAATGAAATATTCCCCTTATCAGTTCCCTGCTGGAAAAGCTGCTGTCGTCAGGACTGGTAAATATGTTGCTGGTCCTTGTATTTTATTACCAGTCTTTCGCTATACTGTAAACCAGAAACATTTATTTAATTCTAACATTTACAACTGAGAATCGCTTCAGGACAAAGACAGGAGAGCTTTTTTTTTTTTCTTGCTTCGACAGCCATTTTCATTGTAACTATATTAAGTTGTTTGTTTTATGTTTCTTTTTGCAGTACAGGCCTTTTTTTTACACATTTAGGTTATGTTCATACTACATATACTTCAGTCAGTATATTTCAGTCAGTATTGCAAACAAAACCAGGAGTGGATTAAAACACAGAAAGGCTCTGTCCACACAATGTTGAAATTGAGGGGATGGCCGCCATATAACAGTAAATAACTGCCATTATTTCAATATAACAGCCGTTGTTCTAAAATAACAGCAAATATTTGCCATTAAATGGCGGCCATCCTCTCAATTTCAACATTGTGTGAACAGATCCTTTCTGTGTTTTAATCCACTCCTGGTTTTGGTTGCAATACTGACTGAAATATACTGACTGAAATATACACATACTGACTGAAATATACACATACTGACTGAAATATACGTAGTGTGAACGCAGCCTTAAAGAAAATCAACTGGTTTCAGAAAGTAATATAGATTTGTAATTTATTTCTATTTAAAAATCTCAAGTTATCAGCTGCTGTATGTACTGTAAGTGGTATTCTTTCCAGTCTTACACAGAGCTCTCTGCTGCCACCCCTGTGCGAGACAGGAACTGTCCAGAGCAGGAGTGGTTTTCTATAGGAATTTGCAGCTGCTCTGTAATACTTTTTGAAACCAACTGAGTTAAAGGACAACTCCGGCCAAAACTATTTTTTAATATGTTATTACTTATGGAAAGTTAGGCAAATTTCAAATGTACATTAATTATGGGAAATGCACATATAGGGCTCTTTCCCTTAATTTAGTAGATCAGAGAGACTTCAGATTCTCTAAAAAAAAAGTGACGTCCCGAACCAGGGGTGTAATTCCAATGGAGTGTCCAGCAGGGGCGCACTATATATAGAAGTCAATGAGTACCATTGACTTCTATAGATAGTGCGCCCCTGCTGGACACTCCATTGGAATTACAATGGATGTGTATGTAAATGTAATATACAGTGTTTTTGATTGAATACATTTATGAAATACTTTG
The DNA here is from genome assembly GCF_027789765.1 of Dendropsophus ebraccatus. Lineage (NCBI taxonomy): Eukaryota > Metazoa > Chordata > Amphibia > Anura > Hylidae > Dendropsophus > Dendropsophus ebraccatus. The sequence continues at coordinate 3,738 of NW_027208431.1, read as the reverse complement.
GGGAGCAAGTGTCCTTGCTCCCCAAAGTATTCCATAAATGTAATCAATCAGTACATTTGGATATCCATCACAGTAAGCCCGCTGAACCGCCGCCGCCCGCCGCTGCCGCCACTCTGGACTACACTGAACTACTACTCCCATCACCTGCTCATAGCATGAGCAGGTGATGGGAGGTGTAGTAGCTTGGTTATCGCTATGAGATTGCTGCCGCTGATGCTGCCGGGTGGCTGCACAGTGAAGAGCGGCACCTGGGCAGCATCAGCGGCCGTGGCGGCGATCTCATAGTGATAACCAAGCTACTACACTACCATCACCTGCTCATGCTATGAGCAGGTGATGGGAGGAGTAGTTCAGTGTAGTCCAGGTGTACTGATTGATTACATTTATGGAATACTTTGGGGAGCAAGGACACTTGCTCCCCAAAGTATTTAATAAATGTATTCAATCAAAAACACTGTATATTACATTTACATACACATCCATTGTAATTTCAATGGAGTGTCCAGCAAGGGGCACTATATATAGAAGTCAATGGTACTCATTGACTTCTATATATAGTGCACCCCTGCTGGACACTCCATTGTAATTACACCCCGGGTTTTGTGACGTCACTTTTTTTTTAGAGAATCTGAAGTCTCCCCTGATCTACTAAATTAAGGGAAATAGCCCTTTATGTGCATTTCCTATAATTAATGTACATTAGAAATTTGTCTAACTTTCCGTAAGTAATAAAATATTAAAAAATAGTTTTGGCCGGACTTCTCCTTAAAAGGAAAAAGATTTTCGCTGGGTAACCCCTTTAATAGGGCCCATTTACACTAAGCAAAAGAGGTGTAATTCTTCCTCTTTTGTTCATTGTGAATGGGCTCTAAATTAGCTAAACTGGCTCAGATGTCATTCTTCGCATTGCAAGCATAATTCTCACCGACTACCCTCTCCACTTCAATAGATCAAAATAAGCTACTGTTAATACATTTAGGCCCAGAACACCTACTGCAATCCACTGCCAAAGCCAATCTACAGTGGGTTAACATGATGCAGATTTCCGCACCTGAAAATCAGCTACATACCTCTAAGGTCATGTTTCCATAAATGCCACCAAAATCAAACCCATGCGATCACAAAGGCCACGCGACTTTTCCAATATTGGTTGAAGAAATGGGGGCATGTTTCAGCCAGATGCGCTCCTTGGGGGTATTTGCACACTCTGTGTACGGTCTGTAATTTTAGACGATGTGCTACGGAATGGACAGCGTTGTCAGTACAGTTGCCAAGAAGATTTAAAAGTTCTAGAGTTTTCAGCATCATAATGAATGATGATGCCGGGAACTCCTAAGTAGCACATTGTCCATAATTACGAACTGTGTAAATGTCAGGCTCTAATAAATGTGACAAAACTGCAAATGTGGGAGCACAACCATATGCAATAGGGTTATATTCACATATGGCAGGTTTGCTTTAGAAATTTCACTCATTTGGATGAAGTTTGCATGTCCAACTGCAGTGTGCACATGACTTGCTGCCAAAGCGCTCCCCATCCAAATAAACAGAATTGACTTTTCAGAAGAAGAATCTTGCTGCAATTTTATCTGCTGGGTGGAATAGGCCAGAGGAAATTTAAAGTAATAACCCCAAATGTAGCTTAAGCTGCCTCTTGCATCTGCAAACATCAATTCTAAGGCTGGATTTACATTACATTCAGGGAGTATAGTAGAAATATACCATTTTTCTAAACAAAAAGCATGGTTTTGTTTCCCACTAACAAAAAGTGCCCTTTAAGTACCCCATAAACCTTTGTAGGAATAGTGGCCAACTGAGTTCTGGTTTTTGCGTTCACCGACAGGAATATGATTTGTACAGTTTTCTGTAAAATGACTAGAAAAGAAGAAGGGGGGAGGGGTATTTTTTTTTCTTCTGTGCTTTTGACTGAAGGGAAAGGATTGTACTATTGTTCAGCAGCAAACAAAACCAATACAAATGAGTGTTTTGAGTCATGGAATGCACATATGGCAGGAACTACTTGGTTGTTTGGATAAATATGACAATTAATGTACCGCATATAACAACTAATTAAAGTCTACGTCGCGGCACTCATAAGTGTTCTCTTATAAGTTTGTTCCCCCAAAATGTTCCAGTGCTATCACAATAGAGAATTAGACAAACACAATCAATAGATTTTGTAACTGAAAAATACATTCATAATATATTCGACATCTGAAGGTTTGATTCACGCACGATGAAACTATCCTTGCAGTCCTTGTACCCATCAGTGTACGTCCCTGCACCGTGAGCAACCATAGACAATTACATTTTATTTACACTTGTTTTGTTGCATTAGATTCTGCTTGACCTCATGCTGAAACAACCACCATAATATGTACATTAATAGAGGCTGGGTTTACATCAGGATTCCGCAATGCATTCCATGTATACGTCTGCAACCCGGTTGAAATGGAATGCTAATATATTGGTGGTGACCCTAGTGACTCTGCTGGAATGAATGTAGTCAGTAGAGATAAGCATGCCGGATCGTTTGGCATTTGACTACGGTGGCAGATAAAGTTGGCTGAAACCCTAGGGAATTGTGGAAAACATGGATTACAGCCATGGGTATTAATATGCTGAGTGATACTGACTTGTCACTAAGTAATTTCCGAACCTAACCAGGATAAGCGGAGCCTTGATAAGATTGTTAGGAAAAGGCCATTCAGAAAATTTGGGGGAGGATCCACAAGGAGCTCCCAGCCAACGCGCAACCTCCCGCCACCCACACCCCTCCCCACCAATGCGCACCCTCCCAGCACCCACAGCCTTCCCACCAATGCGCACCCTCCGGCAACCACACCTCTCCCCACCAACGCGCACCCACATCCTGCCCCATTAACTTGCACCCTCCTGGCGCCCAAACCCCTCCCCACCATCGCGCACCCTCCCGGCGCCCACACCCCTCCCCACCAACGCACACCCTTCTGGCGCCAACACCCCGCCCCATTAGTACACAACCTCCCGACGCCTACCCACCCAACGTGTGAGGTTAGTGTGTATGGTTCTGGTGCGTCCCAATGATATAGAACAGCTAATAGAACAGCTTTACTGTAAAGTCTTGTAGTAGTACAATACACTCTTGCAGAATAGATAAATCTTCACATAGACTTTAGTGTTTAACTCATTTGCGCTTGCGGAGGTGCTTGAAGAAGTAGAGAAGAAGAGAGGTAGTTGTAGCAGTACTTGAAAAGTTGAGAGGAGAAGAGAGGAGAAGAGTTGGTTGAAGGAGCCCTGAGCCAATGTAGCAATGTGCTCTCCCGAAACTTCTGAGAAGATTTTGCAGTGAGAAGTTTACTTCTACCCGTGTATGGACTTTAGTCTGATCACCTTTTGCCCTACAGTGTCGAGTTACCCATTCTAAGAGGGTGATACAAGCCCCAGTCATGGTTATCTGGGTGAAGCTACGTTTCCGGGGGGTCCCAGTTACCTCCACTGCGAGATAGGATATTTAAACCTTCCTTGGTAGCTTTGTCCTATCCAGGCTAGTTCCTCTGGTTCTTAGGATACTGCCCTGCACCTTTTAGACTGGTTCACGACGTGGGTTAGGGTGTTCTTTAGCTTTAGTATAAGTAGTAAAAGAACTGGTTGTCTCTAGTGAATCTGAGCACTGCTGTGTCTCAGACTAGACTGCACTAAACTGGTCACTTCCTCCCACATTACAGCTAACTAACTCCACTACAGGGGGTGAGTGTG